>NW_007242102.1:0-635 GCF_000164805.1 Carlito syrichta | reverse complement strand
CCACATGTTCTCACTCATAGGTGGACCCTGAACATTTACCATAATATTATAAGAATGGGATTGGCAAGTAGCAATATACTGCTTGAATGGGGGGGGGGGACACAACATCAGTAAGGGTACCTGATCTCAAACCAGGCAAAGTGGGGACCAAAGACATGCCCAGACTTTATCTGTGCGATATCCACTTGTATACCTAATCCTGAATTGTACTCCACATCTTTAAAATAAAATATTAAAAATAAAAATTTTAAATAAATAAAGGATTAAAGAACAATGCTAATGTAATATGAATTGACACAGAAAAAGTTACATGATACAAGATCACAAATAACTAAGATATTAAAAAACTAATGAAAAGCTGGGCTTGGTGGCTCAGCCTATAATCCCACGCCTTTGGGACGCTGAGGTGAGTGGATTGCCCGAACCCGCGGGTTCAAGACCCGCCTGGGCAGCGAGACCTCATCTCTACAATAAGTCAGAAAAGCAGCCGGGCGTGGTAGCGCATGTCTATAATTCTGGCTACTTGGAAGGCTGAGGCGGAAGGATCGCCAGAGCCCAGCAGATCGAGGCTGCGGTGGCCGGGAGCGGCCACTGCACTCCAGTCTGGGTGACAGAGTGAGACTCTAACTCAAAAA
>NW_007242101.1:0-770 GCF_000164805.1 Carlito syrichta | reverse complement strand
CAAGGTAAACAACAAACGTGATCTAAACCAACAGTTACAATGATAAAATCATAAGTCAAAATGAGCGAAAGAGAGAAGTGCGAGAGGGATAACAGATATACATACCAGCTATCAGGTGAAAAACAGTCACAGGATCGGGAAGAAGTGAAGAAAGACACGTAAGAAAGATTCCCTAAGGAGTACTGATAGCTACACAGACACAGGTCAATAAAATCAAGAAACAGTGTAGGTCAGAAGGTCAACAACAGACGTGATCTAAACTAACAGTTACAATGATAAAATCATAAGTCAAAATAAGCAAAAGAGAGAAGTGCAAGAGGGAAAACAGGTATACATACCAACTATCAGGTGAGAGAGAGACACAGGGCTGGGAAGAAGTGAAAAAAGACAGGTAAGAAAGATTCCCTAAAGAATACTGATAGCTAAACAGAGACAGGCCAAAAAAATCAAGAAACAGTATAAGTCAGAAGGTAAACACCAAACGTAATCTAGACCAACAGTTTCAATGATAAAATCATAAGTCAAAATAAGCGATCAGACTAGAGTCACTTCTGTGATCTCCGATTCCAGCCTCTCCCTTTTGTTTTTCGTTGCAGCATAGGGGTGGGGCTTTGTCTACTGTTTCGCACTGTTGCCTTAGGAGCTGAGGTAAAGTTTGTTGCTAGGTGGGCGGGGCAATGGAAGTCTCTGCCTGGAGAATGGCAAGGCAGTTTAATCAGATCTGTTTTTCTCCGCTTGTCTGGGTCCTCTGGCTTGGGGTCTCACGCTGG
>NW_007242100.1:0-833 GCF_000164805.1 Carlito syrichta | reverse complement strand
AACCAGCTTTTGTTTCCTTGATTTTTTGTATTATCTTTTTGTCTTCTATGTCCTGGATTTGGGCTTTTATTTTGGTGATCTGGATTCTTCTGCTGAAATTAGGGTTTTTGTGGTCTTGCTTTTCCAGCTTCTTTAGGTGGCTTGTTAGGTTGTGAATTTCAGTTCCTTCCATTTTCTTCATGTGTGTTTGTAGGGATATAAATTCCCCTCTTACTACAGCTTTCAGGGCATCCCAGAGATTCTGGTAAAATGTTTCTTCATTTTCATTTGTTTCCAGGTATCTTTTGATCCCTGTTTTGATTTCATCATTGACCCAGGAGTTGTTTAGCATCATGCTGTTTAGTGTCCATGTCTTTGTGGGTTTTGGGGGGATTTTGTTGGTGTCAATGTTTATTTTTATTCCACTGTGGTCCGAGAAGGTGTTTGGTAGAATTTCGGTCCTTTTAAATTTGCTTATGCTTGATTTATGGCCGAGTATGTGGTCGATCTTAGAATATGTTCCATGTGGTGATGAGTAGAATGTGTATTCTGTGGTCTTTGGATGGAGTGTTCTGTAGGTATCAATTAAGTCCATTTGGTCCAAAGTCACATTGAGGTTCCAGATCTCCTTGCTGATTTTTTTCCTGATGATCTGTCTAGGTTTGTGAGTGGGGTATTAAAGTCCCCAGTTATGATAGTGGTAGAGTCAATATCTTTCTTTAGTTTCCAAGAAGTTGCTTTATGAAAGTTGGCACACCTATGTTGGGTGCATATATATTTAGGATAGATATTTCTTGTTGATGGATTGAGCCTTTTATCATTATGTAGTGGCCTTCTATATCTTTTTAGATTTT
>NW_007242099.1:55121-55888 GCF_000164805.1 Carlito syrichta | reverse complement strand
CTAAAAGAGAAACAATTTCAACCAAGAATAACCTACCCAGCCAAACTAAGCTTCATTAGTGAAGGAGAATTGAAATCTTTTCCAGACATCCAATCCCTAAGAACCTACGTTACCACCAGACCACCTCTACAAGAAACACTTAAGAAAGTACTGAACACAGAAGAAAAAGAAAAAAGAACAACAACATTCTTCACAAGAGTACAGGCAAAAGATTAAAAACACACATGAACCAACTCCAGAACCCAAAGAAAGACAACAAATAAACAGGATCAACACTGTAAGAACTTTATGACAGGGATCAACTCTTGCATTTCAATTATTAGCCTAAATGTGAATGAACTAAATGCACCACTGAAAAGACATAGTATGAAAAAATGGATAAAATATCATCAGGCAACAATCTATTGCCTTCAAGAGACTCACCTCACTAGAAAGGACACCCACAGACTCAAAGTAAGAGGATGGGAAACAAACTTTCAGGCGAAAGGAATACAAAAGAAAGGAGGAGTAGCGATCTTAATTTCAGACAAAATACCCTTCAAGCTATTAAAAATCTAAAAAGATATAGAAGGCCACTACATAATGATAAAAGGCTCAATCCATCAACAAGAAATATCTATCCTAAATATATATGCACCCAACATAGGTGTGCCAACTTTCATAAAGCAACTTCTTGGAAACTAAAGAAAGATATTGACTCTACCACTGTCATACTGGGGACTTTATACCCCACTCACAACCCTAGACGATCATCAGGACAAAAATCA
>NW_007242099.1:816-54021 GCF_000164805.1 Carlito syrichta | reverse complement strand
TCAAATAAGAAAAGAGGAAGTTAAGTTATCTTTCTATGAAAAAGATATGATGGTGTACCTTGAAAACCCAAGAGAATCTGTCAAAGACCTCCTTACATTGATAAAAGCCTTTGGCAAAATCTCAGGATACAAAATAAATGTACAAAAGATAATCGCAATTCTCTACACCAATAATAAACAAACAGAAACCCAAATAAAAAACACAGTTCCATTCACAATAGCCACAAAAAAAATGAAATACCTTGGCATCTTCCTGACCAGAGATGTGAAAGACCTTTACAATGAAAATTACAAAACACTGCTCAAAGAAATCAAAGCTGACATGAACAAGCGGAAAAATATCCCATGCTCATGGATCGAAAGAATCAACATTGTGAAGATGTCCATCTTACCTAAGGCAATCTACAAATTCAATGGAATACCCATTAAATTACCAACAACATTCTTCTCAGACCTAGAAAAAACAACACAGGAATTCATATGGAAACACAAACGTCCAAGAATAGCCAGAACAATCCTCAGCAAAAAAACCATAGCAGGTGGTATCATAATACCAGACTTCAAACTTTACTATAAAGCTACAATCATCATAACAGCGTGGTATTGGTACAGGAACAGGCATATAGATCAATGGAATAGAATTGAGATTCCAGAAGCAAAACCTCAATTTCTCAACCATCTCATCTTCGACAAAGCCCCCACCACCTACCACTGGGGAGAGGAGAACCTATTCAGTAAATCATGCTGGGAAAACTGGCTGACCACATGCAGAAGATTGAAACAGGACCCCTATCTATCCCCATGCACAAAGGTTAATTCCAAATGGATCAGAGACCTAAATGTAAAACCTCAAACTGTAAGAACCTTAGAAAATGAAGGAAATACCCTCATGGAAATCGGAACTGGCATCCAATTCCTGAACAAAACCCAAAACCCACAGCTCATAAGAGAGAAGATAGACAAGTGGGACCTTATTAAACTGACAAGCTTCTGCAAAGCCAAAGAAACCATCAAGAGAGCAGGGAGACAGCCTACAGACTGGGAAAAAGTATTTGCCAACTCCAGTTCTGACAAAGGCTTAACATCCTGGATCTACAAGGAACTCAAACGTACTGAAAAGAAGAAACGTACTGAAAAGAAGAAAATAAACAACCCCATTATAAAATGGGCAAAAGATATGAACAGACGCTTCACAAAGGAAGACATCCGAGCAACCAACAAACACATGAAGAGATGCTCAACCTCACTAATCATCAGGGAGATGCAAATCAAAACCACACTGAGATACCACCTAACCCCAGTCAGATAACTGTACCCCACAAAACCATAATAAAAAATACTGATTAATGAAAAAAAAAAATGTGGTACATATACACGCTGGAATACTACGCAGCCATAAAAAAGATCAAAATCATGAATTTCGCAGCAACCTGGGTGGAACTAGAGTCTATAATACTGAGTGACCTCTCACAGAAACAAAGATCCGAGTATCACATGTTCTCACTCATATAATGGACCTTAGACATCCAATGCAATACTATACGAAAATGACTGACAGTACTGGGAAACTATGGTGAGGGGAGGGAGATGGGATTAACAGTAGCAAATATCTGTCTTGGAATGGGGAAACACCCCATATCAACAGGGTGTCTGAATGAAACCCAATGTATACCTATCCCTTAACTGTACCCCACAACTTCATAATAAAGAATAAATTAAAAAAAAAAAACTCAAAAAATATAATTACCACATTAATAGAAGAAAGGGAAAATCATGATCACTTTGGTTTTTTAGAAAAGCATTTGGTAAAATTCAACATCCGTTCATGATCACTACAAATAATAGAAGAAAAGTCATTAGTCTGATAAAGTCTTCTTATAAAAACCTATAGTAAACATCACAGTTAATGGTAAATCAGTGAAAACTTTTCTTCTGATAGTGGGAATGCAGTGAGGATGCTTACTGTTACCACTTTTATTCCACGTTATAGACCATAGTCAATGCAATAAAGCAAGAAAAAAAAGATATAAGGACTGGGAAAATAGGACAGTGGTCATCGTTTTCAGACTAGTTGATTGTATACATAAAAAATTCAGAAGAATCGAGTCTGCTACATACAAAGTCAACCTACAAAAAGTATTTTTATGTGCATATATAAGCAGCAAACACATTTAAAATGGTACCTTTAATATTAGCATATGAAAAATAAATACTTTAGGATAATTATAATGAAAGTTTTGGAAGACTTCAACATTGAAAAACGACACAATGTTATCAAAAGAATTTAGTGATGTTGGAGTGTTGGTTCTGGTAGACAGTATTGTAAGATGACCCTCAAGATTCTCTTCCTCTAATGCACACACCACACATAATCCCCTATCCTTGAGTGTGAGTAGGGTATGGAATTCCCATGAGTAAGTTACATTATTTGGCAGAAATCAAGGGATTTTGCAGATATTATTGAAATCTAATCAATTGACTTTAAGTTAACCATTTGAGAGATTATCTTTGTGGGCTGATTTCACGTAAGCCATTTAGAACAGGTTGTGGAAGTTAGAGATTCTCTCTTGCTGGTCTTGAAGAAAGAAACCGTCAATAGTTCTATAGCTGCAAAAAAACCAAATTTTGCCAACAGTCTCTCAAGCTTATGTGAGGACCCTGATTCATAAATCATATATGAGACAGCAGCCCCCACTGAGTGACACTTTATTGCATCTTATGGCATCCTCAGCAGAGAACCCATTTAAGTCATGCCAGAATACATAACCTACAGAAACTGAAAGATGATTAATGTGTCTTGTTTTAAACTGCTAAGTTTGTGGTAAGTTTTAGTGCAGCATAAAAAACTAATACACTGGTGAAATTCTATTTTTTCATCTTGTTAGTGTTGTATATAGGTATTTACTTCGTAAAAATTCATCATATTATGCATTTATGATTTGCGTACTTTATGTAAAAAATGAATTATATTTACTACAAGTGTTAATTATAATTTTACATATTATTCCTCTGTATTATCATTAACTAGTACACAAATATAATCAAATAATTGTGTTGTAATTACAGTGGTCAATTTGAACACAAGCAGATTTAGTCATAAAATTAAGTTAAATATTTCTTCTCATAAATGAACTCACCTTCAGTCCTTGACACCTCCCCTCCTTTTTTTTTTTTTTTTGAGTCAGAGTCTAACTCTGTCTCCCAGGCTGGAGAGCAGTGGCACAATCAAGGCTCACTTCAGCTTCAAATTCCTGGGATCAAGTGATCCTCCAGCCTCAGCCCCCTGAGTAGTTGGGAATACAGGAGTAAACCACCATGCCTGGTTAATTTTTTGATTTTTTTTTTTAAAGAGTTGGGATTTTACTATGTTGTTCAAGCTGGTCTTGAACTCCTGAGTTTAAGCAGTCCTCCCACTCGGTCTCCCAAAGTGCTGGGATTATAAGTATGAACCACCATGCCTGGCCTCTTACTCTCTTATTGACATGCCACTTACATTTTACCTTTTTTTCCTCCGTGCTTTCACTATGACAGTCATAGAGTCTTGAAGCTGGAGATACAATGATTTCCCAGTAAAGTAAGTTTATTAAAGAAACGATCCACAGGTAGAACAGCCCCTGTGCATCACTGGGATTTCAGTTGGAAAATGAGAGGGAGCAGGCTATTCCATGGGCAGGGCATCCTGGGCTGGTTTACAGGAAGAACAGAAGAATAGCTTAATTCAACTTCTTTATTTTGAAGTTGAAACCGGGACATTCTTTAAGGTAAGTATTGAGCAGCAAAAGCAGGACCCTAGTTCTGGAGGGCTCTAGTTCTGTGCCCATGTCCTTTGGGAATCCAGAAGATATAAATGTGTGTTGGCTGTTTGGATCCAGGTGGAGAGTACTGAGAGTGGGTAACTTTCTCTGTTTCTAATTAGAACTACTAAGTCAATGTTGTAGATTGTTGAAGGTGTGGGGGAGAAAATAATTTAGTTGCAAATGTCTGCTGTGCCTGTATTTATATTGTGCACTGGGATGTCCTTGTTATCAAAGAAACTGGTATCCCAGATATCCTTGTTTCTTTGTTTTGAGTACAATTGGCTTCCTGCCATTCCAGACTTTCCAAGGCTCATGCTGGTTTACAGATTTCCTCCTCCTTGAGTCAGTGAGAAGTTAGATAATGCTCCCACTTTTCCCACTGTGGAAACAGGAACTGGACTCTGAATATGGATGAGTGGGTATAAAACCAGGTTTAAATCAGTCATTGATTTCAAAGAATCCTTGAGTTAAGCCTTTTACAGGTTGAAATTCTGACTCAGTGGTTTAAGTACACATTTTAAGATTAAATGTTACAATTGTGGCAGGTAGATGCATGTAAACATGTTTGACCCGTAAAACAAATTTTTCTTATGCCCATTTTCTTAAATGGTTGTTTTATAACTTATGACTTATTTTTTCTTTTTACATTGCTGTTCCTGACTGAGTTCATAGTATTGTATTTTGGAAAAGCTAGAAATATTAAAATAGTGTTTCTGGGGTAAAGTATCTGTCAGTATTTCCATTATAAAATGCAATTTTAAAGGGTTTAGAAGTCAGCTGTAAAAATTTGTTCTTGGCTGATACTTTGTATACAAAAGTCTCTGTCCAGGATAATTTTTAGAAGAATTCTTGCAATGGCATAAACTGTGAGGTTATATGGCAGAACCAGCTTACATTGAACTCATTTTTTAATGCTTCTATCAAAGTAGGAGAAAGATGAAAGCTTTTTAAATGATTCAAATAAAACAGTATGAAAATTGCATTCTAGACTTGTGCTCTTAGAAAATTGTTAGTTTAAAAAATGGGAGTAAGTGCTAATGGAAAAGCAAAAACGTGTTTCTTGCATGATTGGAGACTTAGTGAAACTGCAGAGCTGCTTGTTAACCTAGCTTTTCTTCTCAAACCTTTGAGCTGGTCTTATCTTGAAAAGATCAAGCACAATGAAGATATGCTTTTTGCTTTTATAATATTTTGAGCACATGTACGCCTATAGTTTTAGTGCATTTTATAGCTTGTGACTAGGGTTTCTTTCTTAATCTTGTCTACTTTTTCTTCAGTCAATATCATAAACAGATTGCCTTTAGGATAATTTTATATGTGGCTCCCAGACTAGTCTCAGAGCTGTCAAGAGCTTCCTCTGTTGTGTCACTTCTGAATCATGGAAGTACAGTTCATGTTTAGAGAGCCCACAGGGAACATTGGAGATCTTGTTGGTTTGAAAGGAAACATGACTTTATGTGAAATGTGAATTGGAAATGATATTGGGTTATACACAATTGCTCAGAAATATAGTCTCCATGCTGGAGAAGAAACTATCTCATTAAAGACTTGCTTCTTCCCCTCACCATTCTTTATTTTCCAAGGTACCATACTTGAGCCCAAGCAAGTGAAAAACAGCAAACTCTTTAGTTTATACACCTAAAGACTTTTGTTTTTTTAATAAAAGAAAGCAACTTCCTTAAACAAATATATTTTACAAATTAGGTCATTGTTTGCTTAGTAATTTTAGGAAATTTGCTTTAGATTTTGGGAGTCATCTTGTTTAGCTACTGAGGGGGTCATGCTTAGGTGAAGGAAAGCCTACCTTGGTTTCAGAAATTGATGCATGTTACTTTCTCTGGAGTCATTTCTGCAGAGAGGCCACTTCCCCATCCTTACCTGGTCCAGTTTCGGGCAGCTGATTCTAGGAAGAGACAGACATTCATGTTATCATGACCCGGTGGAAGCGCAAGGCTGAAATTTTAGGTGTGGAATTGACAGTGGGTAACTTGAAGGTAGAGAAGGCACTACTGTGCCATTGAGCAAATGTTTAATTCACAGTTCCTGAAAGATGGGTATGTTTAGTGTAGAGATGCTCTTTGGAAAAGAACAGATTATGTCACTTCTCAGAGGGGTAGGGTAATCTGTTACTATCATTATTTATTTTCTTCAAATTGCCCTGATCTAACCAGCAGAAGCCCCCCAGGTCGGTTCCTATGTCATTTGGACATGTTCTCATCATTCTTTGAACACTTACTTATTTTCTGGAGATGTTCCCACCTCATCTTATAACTTTCCCTGTGCTATCCCTGGGATCAGCCATTCTTCTAAGATGCCCGGTTCCTTTTAGTGGATACATCCAGACTCTCCCAAGCCCTCTCAGGAACAGGAACTGGAACGTGTGTGTGTGTGTGTGTGTGTGTGTGTGTGTGTGTAAGTACGTGTACGTATACCTACCTACCTAGAAAACTTTGTTTTCACACAGATTTCTCCCACTAGTGCAACACCACAAGGTTAGTTCTAGTTCTAATATCCCTCTTCCCACATTTGTACCTCATTTTTCTGACAGTGATAAGGCTAGCTCTTTATTGCCCACATTATATTTACTTTTTTGCTCGTTACTGTTTGTAACCAATATACTAACATTATTGGCTTTCTGTTCCACTAGGTCATCTTCCTTGCTCAGTCTTCAGTCCCTACTGGGTTCTTGCCTCCTCACTCAGGCCCTGATTCTCCACTGTTGTATCATGTCATTTTTGAGTATGGGTTCTTTGAAAGTTGGGGGGTTCTAGCTTTTCTACATGGAATCTTATAGCCAGTCAGTTAGTGGTACTAGGTGTAGAAAAACCTCAGCTCTACTTGTGTTTAGGATGCTATAACATTTCCATTTGGATTTCTTTCACAATGGCTATCTTTCACTCTTATAAGCATCAAGTTGAGAAAAAAGAAACAAACTCTGTGTATGTATGAGGGGGGACCCAAAAAACCTGTAGTTATCTTTTGGAGGGCGAGCCCCTTGTAGTACACTTGGAATTTGTTCCTACGGATCAAATGGAAAAGCATATTTTTTTCCCTGGAAGTTTTGAGAAGGTTGTGTCACGATTTGTGGAAGAAATGTCCCAAGTTGTGGCAAACAGGTGACTGGTTCTTCTACCATGACAGCATACCTGCCCGCACTGTGCTGAGTGTTAAAGCAGTTTTTGATCAAGAACCACATGACCCCATGCCCCACCCTCCTTAATTCATCTGATCTCACCCTGAACAAAGTTTTTTTGTTTCCCTGGATAAAAAAAGTCCTCAAAAGGGAAACATTTTGCTGCTGTGGAAGAGGTGAAACAAACAGCAGAGGCACTAAAAGACATCAAAACTGATGAGTTCCAAACTGTTTTGAGCAGCAGAAAAAGCATCTTGAAGCATCTTGATAGATAGTATTGCATCATATGGAATATACTTTGAAGGTGACTGAAGTGTAAACATGTAAGAATAAATACACAATTTTTAATAAATTCCAGTTTTAAAAAAAAATCTCCCCTTATATGTGCATGTGGTGTGCCTGGACATTTTAAGGTACATGTGAATGATCACATCTAAGACTCTCCTTGGTAATAAAGAGCTCAGTCCTCCTTTGCGAATTTTTTTTTTTTTTTTTTTTTTTGGTACATCATCAGAAGCTTCTAGCTCTAAATCACATGTCTCCTTGCTGTTCTTCAAACATAACTACATCCTGGACTTTTTAGCCATGCCATCTTTTTTCATCAGTATCCATCCTCATGACTCATACTGCGTTCTCCCATCTTTCATAAGCCTTTCCTTGGTCATCTAAGCAGGCAGCAGTCATTCCTTTTACTTCCTAGAGAGTGTGCCTTTTGAATGATGTTTACTTGTGTGTGTGTGTATCAGGCTGGAGTACACTGGCACAATCATGACTCACTGCAGCCTCCAACTCCTGGGCTGAGTGATTCTCCTGCCTCAGCGTCCAGAGTAACTGGGACCACAGTCACACACCACCACACCCAGCTAATTTTTTAACTTTTTGTAGAGATGAGGTTCCACTATATTGCCTAGGCTGGTCTTGAACTCCTGGGCTGAAGTGATTCTCCCGCCTCCCAAAGTGCAGGGATTACAGATGCCTCTGCATCTGGTCCTCAAATGATGTTTACTTCTCCTTAAAAAGAGTTAGGGATGTGCTCTGTGGGTCTACTTACATCCAGATGACAATAGGCCAATACTAGTGATGATGTTTTTGAAAGTGCCTTGTTAACTGTTGTGTCACCTATTTAATGCCTCATAGATGCCTTGTATATTATACAATTTTGATAAATATTTGTTGAATTTTAAATTTTGTCAAAATAAAAAATATTTGGGACCTTCTGCTCTTAACCTTGGACCATAGTTTGGACTTTTTCATTGAATTCTTGCTCTCTCCTGTGTATAGATGCTGAACTTGTTTGGCTTTGGTACAAATGAAATTTATTTGGTTTACATATTCCTTTTGCTCGTTTATTGAAGTATAATTTACATATCGTAAAAATCACCACCATGAACTTCCAGTACTATGAATTTAAAAACTTGTGTAACCGTTAACACAATGAAGATAGATAACAGTTATAACATTTCCCCCAATCCCCCTCATATCCCTTTTAAGTCAACATTTCCCCTCATCTCACAGCCCCTGCTGACCACTGATTTGTTTTGTGTCCCTCTGGATTTACTTTTTCCAGATTGTCAGATAAATAGAATCATTTTGAGTCTGGCTTTTTTTTTTGAGTTGGAGTCTCACTCTGTCACCTAGACTGGAGTGCAGTGGCTACTCCTGGCTACCGCAGCCTTGACCTGCTGGGCTCCGGTGATCCTTCCACCTCAGCCTTCCAAGTAGCTGGAACTACAGGCATGTGCTACCATGCCCGGCTAAATTTTTTTTATTGTAGAGATGAGATCTTGCCAAGTTGCCCAGGTGTGTTTCGAACCCGCGGGTTCAGGCAATCCACTCACCTCAGCCTCCCAAAGCGTGGGATTACAGGCTGAGCCACTGAGCCCGGCTGAATCTGGCTTTTTTCTATTAGCATGTGCATGTGAAATTCATTCATATTGTTTAGAGTTGCTGAGTAGTATTCTGTTGTATAGATGTTTTAGAATTTGTTTACCTATTCATCTGTTGTATCCAGTTTTTGATGATTAAGAATAAAGCTGTGGTGAACATTGCTGTACGTGTCCTTGTATGGATGTATGCTTTTATTTCTCGGTTAAATAAATAACTGGAAGTGGAATTACTGGATCAAATGGCAAGCATATAGTTATCTTTATAATAAACTGAAGCAGTTTTCCAAAGTAGTTGTACCATTTTTCACTGCCATTGAAAATATATGAGAGATTCAGTTTCTGTATGTTCTTGCCAGTACATGATATTATAATTTTGGCCATCCTGGTGGACATACAGTATTATCTCCTTTTTTGTTGTTTGTTATATTTTGTTTTGTAGTTCTCTGATGACAGAATGATGCTGAATTTTTTGTGTGTTTATGGCAATTCCTACATATGTTCTTCTCTGGAATGTCTGTGGAAGCTTTTTACCTATTTTTAATTGGTTTGTTTGTCTTCATATTAATGAATTATAAGAGTTCTTTATGTAATGTGGATAAAAGTCTTTTGCCACACACTTTTCTTTTTTTAATATATTTCGTAATTTTAAAATTGTGGGGTACAGTTAAGAGTTAGGTATACAAATATTCATTGTGCAGGTACTCTTGTTGATGAGGTGTGGCCCCCTTTCCCCAGACAGATATTGACTACCATTAATCCCACCTCCCTTCCCCTCCCTTCCCCCCTATAGTTTCCCGCCACTGTCAATTCTTTTCTTATAGTATTATGGTTCAAGGTCCACTTATGAGTGAGAACATGTAATGCTCAGATCTTTGTTTCTGTGAGAGATCATTCAGTATTATAAACTCTAATTCCATCCAGGTTGCTGCGAAATTCATGATTTTGTTCTTTTTTATGGCTGCGTAATATTCCATTGTGTATATGTACCACATTTTTAAAATCCAAACCTCTTTTGATGGACAGCATCATTGGTTCCATGATCTTGCTATTGTGAACAATGCTGTGATAAACATACATGTGCAGGTATCTTTTTGATAGAGTGATTTGAGTGCTTCAGGGTATATTCCCAGCAGGGGGATTGCGGAGTCATATGGAAGGTCGGTTTTTAGAGCTTTTAGGAATCGCCACACTGATTTCCACAGAGGCTGTACTAGTTTACACTCCCACCAACAGTGTAGAAGTGTTCCCTTTTCGCCACTTCCTCTCCAGTATCTGTTATTTTTTGAGTTATTGATAATGGCCATTCTGACTAGAGTTAGGTGGTATCTCAGTGTAGTTTAGTTTGCATCTCCTTGATGACTAGTGAGGCTGAACATTTCTTCATGTATCTGTTGGCCGCTCATATGTCTTCTTTTGAGAAGTGTCTGTTCATATCTTTTGCCCACTCTGTAATGTTTTTTTTTTTCTCAGCACGTTTGAGTTCCTTGTAGATCCTTATACACACTTTTCTTAAGGGTGCTTTTTGAAGAGCAGAAGTTTTAAATTTTGATGAAATTCAGTTGCCAGATATTTCTTTTATGATTTATACTTTTTATGATTTAGGATTTATAATTATTTCTGTCTGATATATCTTTGCCCATTCCAAGGTTGCACAGATTTCTTTTTTCTTTCTTTTATTATTATTATTATTATTTTTTTTTTTTGAGTTGGAGTCTCACTCTGTCGCCCAGACTGGAGTGCAGTGCCACGCTCCTGGCCACCGCAGCCTCAACCTGCTGGGCTCTGGCGATCCTTCCGCCTCAGCCTTCCAAGTAGCTGGAGCTACAGGTGTGCACTACCACGTCTGGCTAATTTTTTTTGATTTATTGTAGAGATGAGGTCTCACCAAATTGCCCAGGCGGGTCTCGAACCTGCGGGCTCAGGCAATCCACTCACCTCAGCCTCCCAAAGTGCTGGGATTACAGGCTGAGCCATCGAGCCTGATTTATTATTATTTTTTGAGTTGGAGTCTCATTCTGTCACCCAGACTGGAGTGCAGTGGCCGCTCCTGGCCACTGCAGTCTCGACCTGCTGGGTTCTGGTGATCCTTCCGCCTCAGCCTTCCAAGTAGCTGGAACTACAGGCGTGTGCTACCACGCCCGGCTACTTTTTTTCTTTTAAAAATTGTGGTAAGAGCACTTAACTTGAGATCTATCCTCCTACCATGTATATATATTTTTTCTTTTCTTTTTCTTTGTTTGATCTGGAGTCTCACTCCATTGCCCAGACTGGAGTGCAGTGGCATGCTCCTGGCCAGCACAGCCTTGACCTGCTGGGCTCCGGCGATCCTTCCGCCCCAGCCTTCCAAGTAGCTGGAACTACAGGTGTGCACTACGACGCTCTGCTAATTTTTGATTTATTGTTGTCCAGGCGGGTCTCGAAACTGCAGACTCAGGCAATCCACTTGCCTCGCCCTCCCAAAGCACTGGGATTACAGGCTAAGCCACCGAGCCTGGCCTCTTTTTCTTACTTTAAAGATGTGGGGTACAATTCAGGGTTAGGTATACAAACGTTGATTATGCAGGTGCCCTTGTTAATGAGGTGTGCCCCTCCCTCCCCTAGCAGTTTCCCTCAACTGCGAATTCTACCCCCCTCCCCTGACAGTTTCCCACTACTGCCAGTTCCTTTCTTATAGTATTATAATAATTGTTCAAGATCCGCTTATGAGTGAAAATATATGGTGCTCTGTTCTTTGTTTCTATTATAGATCACTCTATGATTGCTCCTACCATATTTTTAAGTGCACAATATTGTTAAGTGCAATGCTGTGCAGCAGATCTCTAGAACTTATTCACAGGTAACTGAAACTATATTCATTGACTGGTAACCCTCATTTTTCCTTCCCTACAGCCCCAGGCCACCACCATCCTACTTTGTTTCTGTGAGTCTCTTTTTTTGATTTGGAGCCTCACTCTTGTTGCCCAGACTGGTGTGCAGTGGCACACTCATGGCCTCTGCAGCCTCAACCTGCTGGGCTTAGGCTATCCTTCCACCTCAGCCTTCCAAGTAGCTGGAACTACAGACACATGCCACCATGCCTGGCTAGTTTTTGTGATTTATTGTAGAGATGAGGTCTCACCAAGTTGCCCAGGCTGGTCTCAAGTCCCTGGGCTCAGGCAATCCTCTCGCCTCATCCTCCCAAAGTGCTGGAATTACAGGCCAAGCCACTGAGCCTGGCCTAATTTCTGATATTGATAACCTGTGTTCCTTATTTTCTTTTTTCCTTATAGTCTAGTGGAGGTTTTGTTAGTTTTATTAATCTTGTCACATAACTTTTGGTGACATTTAATTTTCTATTTTTTGGTTGAATTTTCTATGTTTCTGTTTTTTCTGTGTTAAATATATCTTTCCTTTTACTTATTTTGTTTTAAATGAACTTCTTGTACTCCCCAACCCCAAATTTCTTAAGTTAAGGTGAAGCTTAACCTAAATTTCTTAAGTTAAGGTGAAGCTTAACTAATTGGTTTTAGCTGCTTTTTCTCCATTGTAAGCACTTAGAGCTATATTGTTTCCTCTAGACACTATTTTAGATGCATTGCACACATTGTGATTGTCATTCAGTTCAAAATATTTCAAAATTTCTTTGTGATTGCTTCTTTGACCCATTTATTGTTTCCAAGTGTATGGTTCAATTCCAACTATTTAGGAGCTTTTCTAGATATCCTACTGTTACTCATTTCTAATTTAATTTTGTTATGGTTAGAGGGCATATTCTGAAAGATATTAAGCTTTTGAAACCTATTGAGATTCAAGTGGCTCAGCATATGGTCTTGTCTTGGAAATCATTCTGTGTACACATGAAAATAGTTTGTATTCTGTAGTTATTCAGTGTCATGCTCTATAAATGTCACTTAGGTTAAAAGTGGCTACATGTCATATGTTGTTCAGGTCTTTTGTATCCTTACTGGCTTTCTGTCTAGTTTTATTTAATTTTGAAAATTTCTATGGTTGGAAAATTGTTTAAGTCTCCCTTTACATTTGTTAGTTTTTGTTTTGTATGGTTTGAAACTTTTTTATTAGGTATATAAATGTTTATAATCATATTTTATTAATGCATTGCCTCTTATCAATGTAAAGTGTTCCTCTTTCCCACAGTAATACTTTTTTCTTGAATGCACATTGCCTTATATTATTATAGACACTCTAGTTTTATGGGAATGTTTTCATGGGTGGTAAGTAATAGAGAACATTTGTGTGCTGATATGAGAATTGTTTATCAGTGAGAGGGAGGTGTCAGTGAAATGGGGGAAGAAGATATTACCCAAGGAGCAAAGCTCTCAAGGTAAAAAGCAGTATTCACAGCATGTGGGCCTTTTTGAAGGAAATGGATCACTTCATTAGTGTCTGGGGGTATGGGGGGAAGGAAAGAATGGTTGCAGACATATGTAGATTTTTAGAGTTGATCATACCTGAAATCTATCTTTAAAATCTAGCATTAGGGACCATATTTACTTTATGCAAGAAGCTATGGATCCAAAAATGTAGTTTCAGCTTTTATCATCAATGTATGAGGGTAGTAGTTCAAGTATTGACTGATTTTTCTGCTAATTGTAGATAACTTCTTAATGCTCAATCAGCTATATGGAATTTCCTCGGGCTCTGGGATTGTGGCTCTTATATTAGTGTCCTGAATCGCTCTTGTCCTGAACTTTTATTATTGTACACTGTCTGGTTTTCCGAAATGGTCTGCAAATTGGACTTATTTTCTAGCGAGGTCCAGAATATTGGATATTGCAGCTAAGTCTCCATACAGGTAAAATCTTTAAATCCAGATGATCTTTATTTGGCAAGTTATTTTAACTTTTTAGATATTTTCTTTCCTGAATGATGTTACTGCTTTGATTCTGTATCAAAAATTATTGATTCTAAAAGGGGAATAATCTTTGAATCTGGCAAGCAGTTGGCTATTATATCAGTAGACTTTTGTGTATCATTCTATGGGTGTAGTATTTGAGAATTGTCTTTAAGAAATAACCTTAGGCTGGGCTTGGTGGCTCAGCCTGTAATCCCAGCAAATTGGGAGGCTGAGGTGAGTGAATTGTCTGAACCTGTGGGTTCGAGACCAGCCCAGGCAACTACAGTAAATTAAAAATTAGCTGGGCATGGTAGTGTGTGCCTGTAGTTGCGGCTACTTGGAAGGCTAAGGTGGAAGGATTGCCAGAACCCAGCAGGTTGACGCTGGGGTGGCCGTGAGTGTGCCAACTGCACTCCAGCCTGGGCAATGGAGTGAGACTCCAACTCAAAAAAAGAAAAAAAAATAACCCTACATTGAGCATTTGTGAGGAAATTTCAACTTTGTTCTTTACTAACATTGTAGTATTGACCACATTCCTCAGATACGTGGGAATATCAATCTCATTCACCTCCTTACTATGGTGATTGATGCAGAAATGGGTGTGTGACTCAGAGCAAGTCCAGTAGACTTAGTCCTGGGACTTTTTTTGCAGGGTGCCTTAGCAAGAGCTTCTCTGTTTTCCTCGCCTTCCCTCCACTGCTCCCAGGATCTCTAAAAGGATGGGATGTAATTTTAGAGCTATTATATCTTTCTTGTAACTTTCGTCCTTCTCTATGAGGAGAGAGGCTATCCTGATGTAGCTAATATTGAAGAAAGCTGAGCTGAGACACACAGACATATACATGCACATACACCTATGTGTGTACATACACACACATATAGTCCTGTAAATGTCATCTGAATCCCTCAATTTGACCAGATTGACTTAATCATGTAAGCTAATAAGTTACTTTTGAAAAGACAGCCAATTTAAGTTGATTTTTCTGTCTCTTTCCTCTAAAACAGGCAATACACTGAGTATGTTTTAGATACTTAAATCAATAAATGATAAATAATAAGAGTCAAAGAAGCAACTACCTATGTACAAGTTTATGTACATGTATATAATTATTCCGCAAAATCTCATTAATTATCTATTCCTCCTGTGAATTCTATTCAAGTAGAAATCCAGTTTTCTGTCTCTGTTAGAAATTCTTTTCTGGGGCTTGCTTTTCCAATTTTCCCAGATTTGCTTCCTTCCTGACATTAAAAAAATCTGTTTCTGAGCTTCAGAGCTTGGTATGATAGCCTGCCAATTGCCTAATTCTTGTCTCTATTTTTCTGCGCGTTTCTGTCATTAAAAAATATTTAGCTCCTTGCTGATGAGATAACTCTAGTTGGATCCTTCTGTGAGTCAGGTCTCCTTTAAGGGGAAGCATAACTACTTCTTATCCTAGAAGTTTAGATGTACCAGAGTTAGCTTGTGGTTAGCTAGTTGCCTGGGTGTACTATGGTGGCCATGCAGAAGGGAGAGGGCACATTTGAGAGGGCACTTATAATTCTGTTTCAAACCCTGTGATCTCATACGAACAGTACCCAGAGGTCTTAAGCCCTGACCCTTAGGCCTCTGTACTTTTACCCTCCTGCAATTTAAGCTGGGTCTGCACAGTGGAGGGCTCCTTGACAAGTGCCAATCATTTCTCAAAGAGCCTTTTTTCTTAAAGTAGTTAAAACAAAATCCAGCCATTTAAAAAGGGTGTTATATAGTTTTCCTTGCTGTAGTCAGAGGGAAATAGAAAGAGACAGATCCTGCTGTTCTAAGTTGTTAGAAACCTATTCTTGAGCTAGTGGGATTTAAGCTAAGACAGAGTTTACAGTGGCCTGTGAATGGTATATAATGGAAGGAAATGGCAGGCAAGATGAAAATGATTTAAAAAGGTCAGTGGACATCGAGAAGATCAAGGTCTTTGAATGGTAAGCCAAAAATTAAAAAGTGGTTTCTCTAGGAAGGAGAAATCCATGGAAGATTTTTGAGTAAGAAGGTCATGTAATCAGATTTTTATTTCTGGAGATTTGTAGGATGGTGTCATTTAGAATACCAAGGAATTTGTGGAGAGGTGAAGGATTTGGTGGCTGCTATGTTAAGCAATGGGAAGGGTCAAATGTAGTTGTAATGTTGTCAGCTTGAATGGTCTGAAAAAAAGTGGTAGAAGTGTCGGAAAAAAGAGAACAGGAAAGGGAAATACTTTGGGAAAGGACTAGGGTGGTTTTTGTGTTTTGAGTTTCAGATGGTAATGGCACATTAAAATGAAATTGTCTAGGAGATATTGCATGGAGCTTAGGTAAGAAGAAAGAAGACACTGAAAGGATTATTTTTCCTTTCTTTTTTTGTTTTTGTTTTTTGTTTTGGTAGGAGTCTTACTCTGTTGCTCAGGCTGGAGTGTAATATCACGCTTACGGTCACCATACCCTCAACCTGCTAGGTTCAGGCGATCCTTCTGATTCAGTCGTCCTAGTAGCTGGAACTACATGGCTAATTAAAAAAAAAAAATTATTGTAGAGATGAGGTCTCGCTAAGTTGCTCAGACTGGTCTTGAACCCCTGAACTCAGGTGTTCCTCTCACCTCCACCTCCCAAAGTACTAGGATTACAGGTGTGAGCCACTGCACCCAGCCTTTCTTTTTTTACTACTTTGCCCCATTTGGACAAGGCCCTTTATAAGTTACACAAGCATCTACTACTTAGTCACCCAATTAAGAATCACCACTGTAGGGATTTTTTGAGTGTAATGTATCCTTCAGATGTTCTAGATAACACTAGTGTAAAGTAAAGGAAGATGGAGCATAACACTCAGACTTGTGTTTGGACTCTACTATTTACTTACTATGTAACCTTGTTCAAGTCTCTCTTCCAATTCTCAGTTTCTTCAATTATAACAGTAAATACTGTATCTTCTAACAAGTTGTTAAATAGGTCTGATGCAGTAATCATGAGAGTGGGTTTCTTAGACAGAACCACTTAAGTGATTAAGCAGGAATGTGTGGCCTTATGTTGGCAAACTGATGGGGTGAGGGACTCTTAGGAACTTGAAGTTCAGACTGTTAAAAATCGTTACCAATATTGTGTCCTGTGTATTGCAAATGGTATCATATTTTTGTGGGGCAGGGGAGGGGAGACTGGGGGCAAATTGGGGGAATCCTTTATTACTTTCATTGAACAAATATCATTTTGATTGCATGGCATTTATCAATATTCATTTATTCGACAAATATTTATTGAGCACCTATTGCATGTTAGGTACTGTGTTATGTGCTGCGTATATAAGGTGAATAAGCAGGGAAGAAATTTCCTGCCTTTGTGGAGTTTGTGTTCTACTGGGAAAGATATTATATTAAGTAAAATACTATATGTAGCATGCTCAATATGATAAGTGAAGAGAAAAAAATAAGGAAGGGAAATACTAATTTTGAGGGGTAGGGGTTGAGATTTTAAATAGGTCAAAGAAGACCCAGTTGAGAAGGTAACTGAATAAGAACTGAAGTAAGTGAGGGAGCTAGCCTTTGAAGGTCTTAGGGAACAGCAGTGCATGCCTAGTGTGCTCAAGGAATAGCAGAGAGGCAGAGGTGGAGAATTGTTAGAGATGAGGTCAGAGGGGCATGAGGCTACAGATAGGTAGGGCCTGTTGTGTCATAGGCAGGATTTGGTTCTAGCTCTAATTGAGGTGGAAAGGCTTAGAAGAGTAAGAACAGGGAACTGACATATCATTTATGGTTAATAGGCTCACTCTGACTACTATGTTGAGAATAGACTGAAAGGGGACAAGAACAGAAGCAGGGAGACCCCTTATGGGGCTGTTGCCTACATTCAGGTGAGACATGATGGAGACTGAACTAGGGTGGTGGAGATAAAGGTAGAGCTGATTGGATTAGCTGACGATGTTATGTGTGTGTATGTGGGGGAGGGGTGTATGTGAAGGAGATGTCAAGGTAGGGTGAAGAAGGGATTGGACAATTTATTGGTAAGGATAACATAGGATTTTTGGCCTTAGTAATCAGAAGAATGGAGATAGTTTGTTCTTTTACTGTTAACTAGATAACAGGTACTTTTGGATGAACTATCTTAGGCAAACAAAATTCCCAGTGGCACATATGCCTTTGAGAATGTCTGTAAATATACCTTTAAAATGATAGTGTCCATAGTCATATTTTATAGTGAAAGAAGCTTATTGGCAAGCCTTGTCAAGAACTCCCTGTGGAAATATCAATTGCTTTTCTTGGCTTCAAGGCATTTCCTGAACAGTGTATTATACTTTGCCTCAAGTGTGCCATTAAGGAATTTGAAAGTTTGTTAAAACATGTGTGGCAAGTGAGTACTGCCTCTTAAGCCCAGGCAGGGGAGCCAAGAAATGAAAAACAGCTTCTCTCTGGACTTCCTGACATGCATTAGCTCTGAATCAGAGGCTCAGGTAGTGGGATGGGCACGAAATTAGCTCCTGTGCACAAAGCTGTCAGCAGGCACAGTTCTCAGAGCTCTTTCAGTAGATAGTGCCTCTGAGTAGAGGTATATGCGACTCTTTTGGAAAAACTCCATTATACCAAATTGGTAGCAGCCACCTGCCCAAGCCACCCAAGGGGAAGATAGTAGGGTTAATTTGCTGGTAAGAATTTGTTCAGGATTTTCCAGTGCTAACGTAGACTGGCTCTTTCTATAAGATTTAAAATAGCACTTTTCAAAATGGCCTTTGTGTTCAAGGAAGGATTTTTCTATATTGATAAATAGAGAAACTATGAACTGCTTCATATTTGGAGAATGTGTAAGTCAGCAGAGTGGAAATGCTACCTGGCACTTTTATTTAGGATTCTGTTTGAATTTTTTGGTTACCAGGACTTTTTCTGTTTGCTCCCCAATTTTAAAATACAGTATATTAACTTTAAAAGGAAAGAAGAAGAATCTAATGAACATCCGTTTTGGAATGACTAGCTTCTCCTCTTGATTCTGATGAGTTTGAATTGCTACTTGCAATTGCTTAATTCCCTGCATGGTGCAGATGGTTTTCTCTGCTTTGTGAGTGATGCACTGCTACTTCACAACTCTGGAAGGATCAGGATATATCCTGGTACAGTGTTGCCAGATCTAAGCTTTCTCTTCTTTATCTGGGCATTTGTGACTTTTCTTGCTAAGACTCTTGTTGTCAAATTGGCATACAGTTAACTTTATGGTTACATTTGCACTTATTTTGAAAACTAGAGTTATAATTTAGCTATAAAGGCTTAGAATTATTTTTAGAAAAATGCATTTGTTTTGGTGTCTTCCAATTTTATTAATTTGGATTTATTTATCTTTGTTTCTTATGGTGATAAGTTTCAATTTTGATATAATAACTGTTGATTTATGTCATTGTATCCAGACACATTAGACATTACAATATCATGTACTATTATGTAGACATACGTTTTATTTTATTTTAGGTTCAGGAGCTACAAGTACATGTTTGTTACACAAACATATTGAATAGTGGTAGAGATTGGGTTTGAGGTGACCCATTCCACAGAAAGTGGTTCCAATAGGTAACTTGTGAACCTTGAACTCGCTCCCTGCCTCCCCTTTTTTGTGACCCCAGTGTCTATTATTTCCATTTTTATGGCCATTTAGCTCTCACATGTAAGTGAGAACATGTGGTATTTAGTTTTTCTGTTTTTGTGTTAATTCACTTAAGATGAGGTTCTCTAGCTCCATCCATGTTGCTGTAAAGGACATGATTTTCTTCTTTTTCATGGCTGTGCAGTATTCCATGGTATATTTACCACATTTTCTCTATCCAGTCAATCACTGATGGACACTTAGGTTGATTCCATGATTCTGCTAATGTGAACAGTGCTGCAGGTAACATATAAATACAGGTATCTTTTTAATATTATTTCTTATCCTTTGGGTAGATACCTAGTATTGGGATTGCCGGGTTGAATGGTAATTCTATTTTTAGTTCTTTGAGAAATCTCCATACTATTTTCCATAGAGGTTGAACTAGTTTACAATCCTGCCAATAGTGTATTAACATTCCCTTTTCTTTGCGTCAACGCCCACATCTGTTGTTCTTTGACTTTTTAATAATAGCCATTCTGATTGGTGCAAGATGATGTCTTATGGTGGTTTTAATTTATATTTCTCTGATGATTGGTGATGTTGAGCATTGTTTCATATGCTTGTTGGCTGCTTGTGTGTACTCTTTTTTGAGAAGTATCTATTCATGTTCATTGTCCACTTTTTGATTTTTTTCTTTTTTGAGTTGGAGTCTCACCCTGTCGCCCAGACTGGAGTGCAGTGGCATGCTCCTGGCCACCCCAGCCTCGACCTGCTGGGCTCCAGCAATCCTTCCCACCTCAACCTTCCAAGTAGCTGGAACTACAGGCGCGCGCTACCACGCCCGGCTAATTTTTGATTTATTGTAGAGACGAGGTCTTGCCAAGTTGCCCAGGTGGATCTCAAACCCACGGGCTCAGGCAATCCACTTGTCTCAGCCTCCCAAAGTGCTGGGATTACAGGCTGAACCACCGAGCACAGATGATTTTTTTTTTTTAAATGTTGCGTTGTTTGAATTTCTTGTAGATTCTGGATATTAGTCCTTTGAGGCATAATTTGCGAATATTTCCTCCTATTCTATAGGTTTTCTGTTCACTCTGTTGATTATTTCTTTTGCAGTGCAAAAATTTTTTAGTTTAATTAGGTCCCATTTATCTTTTTTTTTTTTGTCATAATTGCTTTTGGGATCTTTGTCGTAAATTCTTTGCCTACACCAACATCCAGAAGAGTTTCTCCTAGGTTTTCTTCTAGGATTTTTATAGTTTCAGTATATTTAAGTCTTTAATCCATCTTGAGTTAATTTTTGTATATGTTGGGTGGTAGGGGTCCAGTTTCATTCTTCTGCATATGACTAGCCAGTTTTTCCCAGCCCCATTTATTGAATAGGGTGTTCTTTCTTCATTATTTATTTTTGTTGGCTTTGTTGAAGGTCAGTTGATTGTAGGTATGTGACTTTAGTTCTGGGTTCTCTATTCTGCTCCACTGATCTATCTATTCTTTTTTTTTTTTGAGTTGGAGTCTCACTCTGTTGCCCAGACTGGAGTACAGTGGCCACTCCCGGCCACCGCAGCCTCGACCTGGTGGGTTCCGGCGATCCTTCTGCCTCAGCATTCCAAGTAGCTGGAACTACAGACTCATGCTACCAAGCCCGGCTAGTTTTTTTATTTATTGTAGAGATGAGGTCTCACCAAGTTGCCCAGGTGGGTCTTGAACCCTTGGGCTCAGGCAATCCACTCACCTCAGCCTCCTAAGGCGCGGGATTACAGGTTTGAGCCACCGAGCCCGGCTGTCTATTCTTGTACCGGTACTATGCTGTTCAGTTACTATACTATAGTATAATTTGAAGTCAGGCAGTGTGATGCCTCTGCATTTGTTCTTTTTATTTGGATTGCTTTGGCTATTCAGGCTCCTTTTTGGTTCCATATGAATTTTAGGGTTTTTTTTTCTAGTTCTGTGAACAATGATGTTAGTATTTTGATCAGGATTGCATTGAATCTGTAGATTGCTTTGGGCAGAAATGTTGATTATTTCAATTCATGAGCATGGGATGTTCTTCTATTTGTGTCATCTATACTTTGTTGCATCGGTGTTTTGTAGTTCTGTTATGGTCCGAGTAATGCTCGGCTGCTCCCCTTGATACCAATAAATCAAAGGGGCAGGGAACTGGTAGAAAAAGTTTATTTCTGAGTTTGAATCCAGGGAGCAGAGCCAGACTTGAGGTCTTTCTAAAATGGTTCTGCTCACCCCCTAGGCTTTTACACTTCACTTTTATAAGTCCAGGGTTGTTAGTACTTATGTATTAGTCACGTGACCAGCAGAGCATTGTATGGAATTTGAGTTTCAGCCGCATTTAACAATGGTGACATTTTTTGGTCCAGACTTGCTGGTGCCAGGTATCAGAGGCATCTCATAGCTTTTATCAGTAGGGCCTGGCAGAAGCAGTAATCAAGCTTGCCATAAAGGGACAAACACATCATGCATTATACAAAAGTTATACAAATCACAAAACTTATGATCACATTGATACAAAAGTTATATAAACACAAGACTTAAGATTACATTGATACTATATTATTCAAACTTATAGTCAGTAAGACAAAGGGAATAAAAGGAGATTTGCAACTTTCAGTTGATTGGCATAGACTACAGGGAAGTCAAGGATCCCCTGAAGCTTCTTACTGAGAGTGCATAGGAGATAAGGGCTTGAAGTGCACCTTTTATTAGCTCTCAGGAATATTGTTCAGGAATGTACAGGAGCGCTTGCGCCCTTGCCATGCCCTTCTCTAGGGGCAGTGACAATATGGACAGACATTAGTTGGTCTCTGTGTCAGTTCTTGTATAGATCTTTCACCTCCTTGTTTAAGTGTATTCCTAGGTATTTTATTTTTTGTGACTGTTGTAAATAGGATTGAACTTTTGATTTGGTTCTCAGCATAAGCCTTATTGGTATGTAGAAGTGTTACTGATTTTTATATTTTGATTTTGTATCCTGAGACTTTACTGAAGTCATTCATCAGATCTAGAAGCCTATTGGAGGAGTCTTTAGAGCTTTCTAGGTATACAATCCTGTTATCAGTGAACAGAGATAGTCTGACTTCCTCCTTGCTGATTTGAATGTCTTTTATTTCTTTCTCTTGCAGAATTGCTCTTGCTAGGTCTTCTAGTATGATGTTGAATAGGAGCAGTTGGACATGCATTTTAATTTAGTTGGGTCTTACTACTTGGTTGTTATTTTATTCATTTCTTGTTACTTTTTGCGAGTGCATTTTTTACAGCTAATAAGTCTTTCTCATTCTCTAAGAAGAGAAAAGGGAACCAATATTTATTGAGCATGTTCTGTGTGCCAAGCATTGTGGAAGATTCCGGGAAATATAAAAATGAATGTGATGTGGTTTACTGTCTGGTGGAAGAAAGAAATATGTAAACAAATAAATGAAATGTAGCTTGATTAAGGAACCTTAATCAGAATGAAATAATAGCTAAGCAATGATACAGAGGAAGTCAACATAACAGAGGGAAGTTAGCAGAGAATTGTCAGAAGAGCCGGACCTTGAATTTTGATTATTTGCCAGGCAAACAAAAGATGCAGAGACATTTCATGCAGTGCGTATCAGGTGTGGGTGTATGTACAAAGTTCATTCTGAAACTCTTTGTTTTTAACTTCTATGGGGAATTTCTTCCAGAGGGTTCAGGATCAAGAGCACTGAATTTAGAGCCCTGATCCTGTGTACATGCTGCAACTCTGTCACTTAGTAGTTTGTGGGTTTGTGATATGTCTGAACCTGTTTCTTCCACTGTGAGATGGAGACAGTCATTCTCCCATGCATCACCCAGGATTGATGTATGAATCAAATCAGTTAATGTGTGTAAAAGCACAGGAAGATTGTACAATATGAATGTGAAGAGTCATAATAAAAACCTTACTGTTAATTATGATTCACATATTTGTAATTATATTAAAATTATCTCTATTTTGCTAATTTCTATTCCTTGTTGAATGCCCTTTATTTGAGTCTTTTCCCAGGGCTCTATCATAAGGTTCTTTTCAGTAGACACTTGACCCTGGGATACTTCTGCTTAACTGCCATCCCATTGTAGATAATTCCCTAATCTGAATTTCTGTCCTTCAGTACACTCTTTTGGTCTTGGACATTCATCATCTTGGACTTCCTGAGTGATCTCAAGACTACATTTATTCCCCCTACATAACTTCTCCTAACTTTCTGTTATCTGTTTTCAGGACTTTGCAGTTATCTTTGACCCTTCCTTTCCCTTTCCCTTGCTTTAGGTTGTTCCTCAGGATTTAAAAGCTCCCTGTTAAATATATTATTATTAGTGTCAAATCATTCACTTATTAAGCTCCTACCATGTTTCAGGCACCTGTGCTAAGATTTTTCTTTTCTTTTCTTTTCTTTTCTTTTTGAGTCGGAGTCTTACTGTGTCGCTCAGATTGGAGTGCAGTGGCTGCTCCCAGCCACCGCAGCCTCGACCTGCTGGGCTCTGGTGATCCTTCCGCCTCATCCTTCCAAGTAGCTGGAACTACAGGTGCGCGCTACCATGCCTGGCTAATTTTTTGATTTATTGTAGAGATGAGGTCTCGCCAAGTTGCCCAGGCGGGTCTCGAACCCGTGGACGCAGGCACTCCACTCATCTCAGCCTCCCAAAGCACAGGATTACAGGCTGAGCCACCGAGCCCGGCTCTTTTTTTCATATATTATCTCAATTCCCAAAATAATCTTATAATATTTGATACTCTTGTCCCCATTTTAAAGATAATAAAATTGAGATTCAAAGAGAGTAAATAATTCTTCCAAGGTAACACAACAGGTAAGTGGCAGAGCTGTGACTCAAGAGCACTTGTGTTGATTCTAGAGTTTGTGCTCTTTACACTTCACTGTGCTTCCCCACTTTGGTGACTTTACAGCAAAGACTCAGCTCATTAGGCTGGTGTTCAGGGCTCTTCACATCTGCTTATTCATCCTCCCTTTCTCTTCTTGTGCATTTTCATGTCTACTTGCCTTTCCTGAAGAACAATTTGCATTTTCTTATCTGCTTACTTTTGCATTATATGTTCTTTCTCAGCTTAGATTTTTCTTTTTCATGCACACCTGTCACAAATTTGAGGGAGACAGGGCAGTGTAGTAGAATAAGCCAGGGTATGAGAGTCAAGTTAATCTGTTTTCTACTTTACCTCATAGTCCTGATCTGTTCCACAAAGGGCTAGCCCAGTTTGCATTCAAACCAGCAGTGTACTGTACATTCATGCTAGCATTTGGTAGTATCAGGATTTTTAGTTTTTTGCCCATCTGTGGGTTTGTAGTGATATCTTATTGTGGTTTTAGTTTACATTTCTCTGACTAATGAGGCAGAGCATCTTTCCACCTTTATTGCTATTTGACATTTCTATTTTGTAAAGTACCTTAAATCATTCTCCCGTTTTTCTATTGGATTCTGTCTTTTACTGATCTGTAGGAGTTCTTTATATATTCTCGATTTGGGTACTTCTGTGGCTTGTCTTTTTAAGTTTCTTTTATGGTACCTTAGAATAAAAGGAAGATTTTCATAGAGTTGAATTTGTCATTATTTTCTTTTATGGTCGTGTTTTTTGTGTATGTTTAAAGCATATTTCTGTACATGTTTTCTCATATATTATTCTCTAAAAATCTGCCAGCTTTTGGATTAGCATCTTTCTTAGCTATTTTCCACTCATACTATTGTATAATGTCTCTGACCCAGCAAATATTCTTTTTTTTTGAAAGAAGGATTTATTGAGAGGACAGAAAAGCTCCTATAGTGGGAGGGGACCTGAAGGGTTTGCTCCCAGCAAATATTCTTGTTTTGCCACTCTATGTGGCATCTTGCTGTTTCTCTGCCAGCACAGGGCTTGTGTTTCCCTTAAAGTGCAGAAATTATGCTACTCCTAGCCTCCTTTTCCAGAAGGATTTCTCTTCCTTTTTTGTGTCTCTGAATTCAAGATTCTAGGCTTTGGCTTCCTTGTTCCTTTCAGTAATTAACTTCTCACGGCTGCCCTTCACTTTCATCCATCCTTTTCTGGTTTTTCAGCACCACGGCCCAATCTGTCCCACCCTGGGTTCTCCTGCAGAGGCAGGTTGCTGTTCTCTGTCCTCTAGACCAATCAAGATTGCTGCCTGATGGAGAAAGACAATTACCTTTTCCTCTCAGCACACTATCACACTGCTCTGTCAGCCAATTTTACCTTCCAAAAGGACACACTTTTTGCAGGTAGATTACAGATCTATCCTTGGTAAAACTAACAGCAGAGTATATCTGACACAAGTTTCTCTTTCTTTCTCTCTGTTTCTGTGTGTGTGTATGTGTGTTTCTGTGTGTGTGTGTATGTGGGTCAAGGAAATTAAAATTGATATGTATTGTCGTGTGCTATTTCCTGAATATTTTTAGTAGCTGCAATTGACACTTTAATTTGATGTTAGTATGCCCCAGTTGATATCTGTCTATATTTTCACTTAAAAAAAAATATAGACAGCATTTTGCTCTATTCAGCCAGACTAGAGTGCAGTGGTTTGATCATGACTCACTGCGCCCTCAAGCTACTGGACTCAAGTGATCCTCCTGCCTCATCCTCCTGATTAGCTGGGGCTATAGATGTGTGCCATCATCACGCCTGATGTTTTTTGTTTTTGTAGAGATGAGGTCTCACTGTGTTGCCCAGGCTTTCTCCTGAGCTCAAGTAATCCTCTCACCTTGGCCTCTCAGAGTGCTGGGATTACAGGCATGAGCTGCTTTGCACAGTCCACCGTTTATTTTTATTAGCAGGGTTTATATGATGCTCCTTGTGAGAAATGAACTCACCTGTCCAAAATCAAAGGATGGACACAGAGACATGGAGTGCAGCAGAAGTGAGACTTTAATGACAGTCTTGCAAGATCGGGTGTCTGGTGGGCAGGCACACCAGAGCTATTACAGTTAGCATATTTGTAACCTAGAACACAAGTACCTGCCCTGTTCTCCCACAGGCTGGGCTTTCCAGAGGTCACAACATTTTCCTGGATGTCACCTACATGGCACACATTGATTGGATCACGTAATTAGTTCATTTGCATGTCCAATTTGTTGATTGATTTAGAGTTGCTACAGAATCCCTTCATTTACATGTCCTATTTGCTGATTGGTTTACAGGATTTCATTTTTATTGGTTTCCTCTGAAATTTGAACATACAAGTCCACCAAAGTGAAAATCCACGAAAAAGAGAACAAAATATGGCTCAGGGTTCATTTTGAAAATAAATTATTCTATTTCTTACACTTGTCTTACCCTGTTTATAGAAAAAGAGAGCGAAAAAGTTCTGTATGACCCAGTGTTTTAATTCTCTCTCTAATCTGTTTCTATCCTGTTCTCCAGAGACTAGACTAAATCTCCAAGGGAGAAATAATCCCACTTGCAGCATGCACTCGGAGTTATAAGTGCAGTCAGCAGCCTCACCCTCTCAGGTCTGTGGATAAATCAGAGGAATTTTAAAAGTCCTCACTTAGCCAGGTTAGTAATATATCTGCTTTCCTCAGGACCTCTTCTTTCACTCTGAGCCCAGAGGTCTCCAAAATATTGACCAACTTGAACTGCTATCCTTTGGCACCAGGCTCTTTGCTTTCTTTACTTGTACTTTTCTTATATTTTCTATCTAGTTTATATGTATTTTTCTGTGGAGGAAGAGTTTACAGCTTTCATTTGATTTTCAGAGGAATCTGTTAACTTTCAAAGTTGAGAACTACTGAATTAGCCTTTTCAATTTTTTCAAAGTCAGCCCCACAGAAGAGAGCCTCTTACTTTACAGATCCAAGGAATTGGGCTACTAGTTTCTAACTCATATACTCTTGTGTCTGAAAACTTTTCTGAAAGTTCTCTTATATCCTGATAATCTTTTATCTTTATTTTTTCATTCTTCTACCAATTAATCTGTTTAGTCATATATTGAGCACCTAGATTGATTTTGCAAGTTGCTGTAGAATATACAAAGATGTATAAAATATATTGGTGAGCAGATAGTCTTAACAGATGAGTTAACTCATGTACCTAGATAACACTAATATAATAAAGAAATTGAGAAGTATGATATAAGAGGTACAGATAAAGTAAATTGCTTTAGGACTTCAAAAAGAGAGAGAAATTACTCTTTCCTGGGACAGGTAGAAAGAATAGGGAGGAACTGGGAAGATTTTGTAGTAGATTCTGGATTATAGAAAATTCGAGTCATTTGGAGTAGGTCTTGAGAGAGACATAGATTACACATATGTGGAGATAATAGATGCAGTGTGCCTTCTTTGGTTCTTTATTCAAAACAACACTTGAGTACTATTGTGTATCAGGCCTAACCATGGGCACATCATAGAGTTTGCAATTTATCAGGGAAGACAGACTCTGAATAAGTCATTTCCTAATTAATTGTGGTATTTATTCATTCCTTTAACATATATTTGAGTGGCTACTAAATGTTGTTATTAACTCAGAATTCAGCAATAAATAGAATGGATAGCTCTATGCTCATGAAACCTATATTCTAGTTGGGGAAATGGAAAGTAAATAGATATATTTTTAGATAGTGATAAATGCAGTGATGAAAATAAAGCAGGATAAGAGAATAGAGAAATGACAGCAAGGTGGAGCTCTTTCAGTTAATGTGGTCAGGGAAGGTTCTTTGAGAGGTGGATATTTGAGCAGTGACCTGAACAAAATGAGGGGGTTAGCCCTGTGCATGGCCAGGCAGAGAGCTTTTCAGATAGAAAAATAGCAACTGCAAAAGCCCCTTGGTATTCTAAGAATAGCAAGAAGTTCATTAGGATTGGACTATAATTTGCAAAGTAAGAAGTTGTAGAAAGTGAGGATAGAAAAATAGATATGACCAGTTTTGACAAGGCCTTGTGGCATCTCAGTAGAATGAACTTGGAAATCTGTTGGGAGAATGATATGATCTGATTTGGGTTTTAAAAAGATCACTATACCTGCCTTGATACAAAATGGAAATCAGTAGACAGTTAGTTATTGCAGTAGTTCAGCAAGGTGATAAAGATTGCTTGGATTTGTGTAGTAACAGTGAAAATGGCCAGAAGATACATTTAAAAGAAGGTTCATTGGGTTCTTCTGATGAATTGAATGTGGGGAGTGAGAGGGAGAGAGTCAAGGGTAATGGCATGGTTTTAGGGCTGGAGCAACCAGATAAAAGGTGACACAATCTGCTGAGAGAGCTGCACTGGGTGAAGAGTGGGTTCTGGTGGCCATCAGGGGTTCTCTTATTTGAGTTTCCAAGCTGATATCCAAATTAAGATGCTAGCTAGGCCATTGCTTTAAGTCTGAAGTTGAGGGGAAAGATTAAGCTTGGCATTTAATTTTGGGAGTTAATAGCCTAATAATTTAAAGCCCTGAGACTAGGTAGAATCTCACAGGGAATAAGTGTAGATGGATCCATTATTTCACTCACAAATATTTAAGCTATCTTCAAAAGTTAGAGTTTTTTAAAAATAGTCACAATTAATTAATGACATTCATTATCTAATTAGTATTTATAGTTCCCCAATTCTCTATCTCTCCTTTTCTAAAAGTACAGTTGGTTAGTTAGAATCAGAATTCAATTAAAGCCCCCATATGCCTTTGGCTGATAGATGACAGATATTTTAATTTATAGGTTTACCCTTTCTTTTTTTCCTTACAATTTATTTCTTGTCAGAACTGGGTTATTTGTCCTATAGAGTTTCTCGCATTCTGAATTTTGTTGAGTGCAGCACTGTAGTGTTGTTTAACATGCTCTTCTGTTCTCTCTAGTCTCTTTGTGAAATCAGATTCTGGTTCAATTTTTGGGAAAACAAAAATATTTTATAGTGGTGATATGTACTTCCTATTTTAATGAATTAGGAAGCACTTTGGTCCTTTCTTTTTTTATGATACACATGTTGATCAGTGGGTTCAGGTATTGCCACTCTGGTTCATCCATTACAAAACTTTTTCCCTATCAACTTATGACTTATTGGTTTTAGTAATCATTGATGTTGTTTCCTGAATCCATTATTTCAGTGGGGATACTGAAAGTCTTTTTGTGCTTCTTAATTTAATTAACTGAAGGTCTTCCATAAATAACTTTATCTTGTCAACCATTTGGTTAGCCTGAGGCACAGTTTATATAGGACTAGTAGGATAAGTACATATAAGTCTCCAAGGTTAACCAGAGAAAGTCCCTTCATGATAGTTCCTGATCCTTGTAAAACCCTAGTAGCCTTTGATATTTGTCTTGTTTCCCTAGTATGGCAGGATGTTCCAGGTTTATCTTGCTCATTTTTTCTGATCCATTTCTCTAAGGAGTCCCACTTCCTCACTTTTAATCAATAAGCAATCTGGAATGGTTAGAGAGTACATAGGTTCTTAGGTTTCGAGTCCTGTGATCTCATGATGGTCTTTCCCCCATACCTTTTGTTCAATTCTTATGTGTCTTGGAATAATAAAATAGAATTAAATGCTTTCAAAGTGTAACATTAATTTATATTTTAATTGCTCAGTTTTGAATGACTTGATTTATTCATTAAATCTGTTATAACTTTTTTTTTGGTTTAGTAACTCAAAAGTGAATTTAGTACCTAAAACACTAATTTTTCAGTATAGATTGTCTAAACCATGGAGATCATTACAAAGTTAGACCAAGGTTAGTTTTAAAATGTGCCATACAATGAAGTTTGCTGTATTCTGGTTATTGTTTTCCACTGATCTTCTCTTGACTTTTCCTTAAACTTTGTATGCATGAGCCAAAGCATAATTCTTAGTAAGTAGGCAGGAAAATCCATGGTAATTATAAAATTCTCATTATATGTTATACATAGTCCTCACCCTCCACATATACATATACATATACCTATTCCTATACCTATACCTATACCTATACCTATACCTATACCTATACCTATACCTATACCTATACATATACCTATACATATACCTATACCTATACATATACATATACATACAGAGGAAGACTCCCTTTCAGTGTGAGATAGTTCAGCTTCAGATTGTATAAAGTCAGAATTCTGCTTCCCTTGATATATTCTCCGTAGTCCATGGTCTATGGGAACCAAATCCTTTGTGAAACCATTAGTGGCAGAAGTAAATATGTAGTAAAAACTAAAGACCTGGACTCCTTGTGTAATATCTTTTCAGGAGACTACATTTTGCCACTAGTTTAACTCTGGCAGGTCAGTTGTTTTCTTTTACCACTTGCACTGATGAATTTCTCTTTCTCTGGAATAAAGTATGTATGGGGATATGTGGGGAAATAGTAGACCAGAGATTGTGTTTTAGCCATCACACTTTAGACATAGGGTACACACCTGTACTTCCTGCCTGTGCTTGGGCTACTCTGACAGTACCCAAGTTTGTGCTAGTTCTTTGAGGTTGGTTGGGGGACATTTAAGGCACATTTAAGGGAATTGGATGGCTTTGTTGATTTGAGTGCAGTCAAATTCTTTTTCTGCCATGACTTGTCAGTAAATTTTCTATTTTTTTGAAACTTTATAGGTGAGGTATGAAACAAAGACTTATGTGGGCAAGGCAGAAGGACAGAGAGGAGAGCTGGTTTCTAATTGTACAGGTTGAGATCCCTTATCTGAAATATTTGGGACCAGAAGTATTTTGAAATTTGTTTTTTTTTTTCAGATTCTGAAATATTTGCATTGTACTGGTTTAGCATCCCAAATCCAAAAATATAAAATTTGAAGTGCTTCAGTGAGCGTTTCCTTTGAGCATCAAGTTGGTGTTCAAAAAGCTTCAGATTTTGGAGTATTTTGGATTTTCACAGTAGGATACTCAACCTGTATATCAATTTAATGCCCTGGCTGTAGCTTCATTCGCATGTGTGTTTTTTAAATTTAATTTTTATCTTTTTATTTTAAAGGTGTGGGGTACAATTCAGGGTTAGGTATACAAATGTTCATTATGCAGGTACCCTTGTTGATGAGGTGTGCCCCTCCCTCCACTGGTAGTTTCCCTCAGCTGCCAATCTCACCACCCTCGAATGTGCTCTTGCAGGAAGGGACCTGAGTCTTTTTGGAGACTACTGGCCTATCCAGTAGAACTTTTTTTATATTGTTGAAGAGAAGGCGCCTTGTTTCTAAACTTCTCATGGAAATAATGAATGAATGAACAAATGAATGAATGAATTTGACCGGAGTCAAAACATTGCAGAAACTCAAAGAAAATTTTATTATATGTATTTGGGGATTAGGAACCAAGTTGTTTTTTTTTTAATGTATTAAAAGGTGCAAGACATTAAAACAAATTTTATTAAAAGGCACAATTTTGCTCAAAAAGTAACCGTTGTTTACAGGTTTTTCTGTTACTATATTTTCATGAAATCAATTTTTACAAAACTTTGAGGATATGTTCTTAGAGTTCTTATTCTAATTGTGAATATCTTTGTAGTATTTTACTTTGGCTTTCTGAGTGGATATTATAATATTAATTGTCTGGGATGGTTATATTAATTGAAACTATGGCATTAAAATATTTTGGGAAAGATTTATTTTGATAACTTTTCTACTGTTTGTAGGATGAACTTTTCATTAACGTGATCTTTGTGTGATTTAAATAGAATACTAATCTGGTTTGTTGAAGGTAGGCATCTATTTTGAAACCTCTAGGTTAAACTCTTAACAGTATTAGACCTACCAAATATAAACATAAGGTGAAACTTCTAGAGAAGCCCACTCACTCCTTTCAGATCTCTGCTCAGATGTTGCTTCCCCTGATAAAGTAGCCTTATCTTCTCTGTTATTCTCTTTTCTTTCTTTCTTTTTTTTTTTTGAGTTGGAGTCTCCCTCCGTTGCCCAGGCTGGAGTGCAGTGGCATGCTCACGGCCACCACAGTGTCAACCTGCTGGGCTCCGGTGATCCTTCTGCCTCAGCCTTCCAAGTAGCCAGAACTCCAGGCATGTGCTACCACGCCTGGCTTATTTTTGATTTATTGTAGAGATGAGGTCTCACCAGGTTGTCCAGGCTGGTCTTGAACCCATGGGCTTATGCAATTCACTCGCCTCAGCCTTCCAAAGTTTTGGGATTACAGGGTGAACCACCAAGCCCAGCCTATTCTCTTTTCTTAACCAGCTTTTTCATTCTTTCTGTATATTTTTTTTTCTTTCTGTATTTTTAATTGCGTTTATCACTAGTAGACTTGGCACCCAGAACAGTGCCTGGCATCATGAAAGGGACTTGATAATGGTTTGTTTAATGAATAAATTGTTTACCGTTTGTTACCCCACTAGAATGTAGGCCTTTCAAGGGTGCCTGGCATGAGGTGGACTTTCCAACATTCATTTGAAGAATAAGAGGAATGTATTACAGGTGATCCAATTCATTTTTAATATTTATATACACACATCTGTAATAATTTAAATTTTAATATGTTTAAATTGCACATAGATTTTTCATCCAGAAATAGATTTTTAAAAAGGATGGGGTTCCTAGCCAGGCTCAGTGGCTCAGCCTGTAATCCCGCGCCTTTGGGAGGCTGAGGTGAGTGGATTGCCTGAGCCCGCAGGTTCGAGACCCACCCGGGCAACTTGGCAAGACCTCATCTCTACAATAAATCAAAAATTAGCCAGGCGTGGTAGCGCGCGCCTGAAATTCCAGCTACTTGGAAGGCTGAGGTGGAAGGATTGCTGGAGCCCAGCAGGTCGAGGCTGCAGTGGCCAGGAGCGGCCACTGCACTCCAGTCTGGGCCACAGAGTGAGACTCCAACTCAAAAAAAAAAAAAAGGATGGGGTTCCTAGTAACTTCTAGAATCTATAAAATCTGCTGCTGTCTTTTTTGCTAACGTGGGTGGGCAGATTTACATGTAGAGTCAGTTTTTTCAGTGACTTAACATCATTTAATATAGTGCCCATAGATGTTAGTGAGTGCTTTCATGTGACAAACTCGTAAAGTGGATTAGTATCTGGATTCTTTTTTTTATTTTTTAGGTTTTTAGAGACAGTGTCTTGTTCTGGTATCTACGCTAGAGTGCTGTGGCATGATCATTGCTCACTGTAACCTTGAACCCCTGGACTAAAGTTATTCTCCCGTCTCAGCCTCTCAGATAGCAAGGACTACAGGAACGTGGCACCACACCCAGCTAATTTTTAATTTTTTTATAGAGACAGGTTCTTGCTCTGTTGCCCAGGCTGATTGTGAACCCCTGTACTCAAGTGATTCTCCGTTTTTGGCCTCCCAGGGTCCTGGGATTACAGGCATGTGCTACCATGCCCAGCCAGGATTCTTTTCTTTTATTTGCTTCATTCATGTTGTAATGTAAATGTCCATTAGTCTGTGTGCTTTATATACTGACTTCTGGCCTCAAATTAGAGAATTAAGGCTTTATATTTTTATGAGAACATTTTATAAACTCTTGTTCATACTTAATTTTGTTTTATCAATTTTGTCATTCTTTGAGAGCACAGTGACATACTTTATGGAGTTCTTTTATCATTCCCTAGCATATGAATTACTCCTATATGATGAACCCTGTGGAGCAGCATGGTACTACTTCTGGTATTCAGGGTCTTTGGGAGAGAGGATATGATAATGTAGATCAGAAAAATGAGAAGTGAATATGGAATTAATTTGAGGCATTCTGAAGAACTGAGTGTCAACTTGGCCTTGCTGGATTTATGATGTCCATCAGGTAGTCTGTGCTTCTGGAAAATAAAGATCCTTTTTCTTTTCTTTTCTTTTTTTTTTTTTGAGTTGGAGTCTTACTCTGTTGCCCAGACTGGAGTGCAGTGGCCGCTCCTGGCCACCGCAGCCTTGACCTGCTGGGCTCTGGCAATCCTTCCGCCTCAGCCTTCCAAGTAGCCGGAACTACAGGCATGCGCTACCACGCCTGGCTGATTTTTTGATTTATTGTAGAGATGAGGTCTCGCTGCCCAGGCGAGTCTCGAACCCGTGGGCTCAGGCAATCCACTCACCTCAGCCTCTCAAAGGCGCGGTATTACAGGCTGAGCCACCGAACCTGGCTAAAGATCCTTTTTCATATTACATTATGAGTGTTCATTGCTGAATGTGCATCTGAATGTGCAGTTTCTTTCTTACAAAAGAAAAGCCTGCTCTTTCTTTTTCTCCCTCAGTGATTTAGCAGAATTTTTATATTTTCTTCAGATAATTAAACCAGAGAGCAATGACAAAGAAACAGAAGCTGCCTATGAATCAGATCACCCTGAGGAGCTCTGTGGACACCATCTTCCACAGCAATCCCTGAAAAGCTATGACAGTCCTGATGTCATTGTAGAGGCTCAGTTTGATGACAGCGACTCAGAAGATGGACATGGCATCACACAAAATGTGCTGGTTGATGGTGTTAAGAAACTCTCAGTTTGCGTTCATGAAAAAGGTGAGTACTGGGCTATTGTCTGACATTTAGTTTTAGTAAACTGATTGAAGTATTGAAATTCTCTCTGCTAAAGAATAAATTACACAACATAATTGATATATTCCCAAGTTCCAACATTTGGCAGGTTTTAGAAAAGGAGCATCTTTGATAGGGCTTAGCTGCTGGTTGTGAGAGAGGGGACAAAAGTGCTACCAGTGATTTGTGTGGGCAGTGGTTGCTGTTGCATGTTCCCACTAGGCTTTGAGCTGTGTTGATAGTTAACCTTGAAATTTCCTGTGATGAGTCTAATCCTATGGTTGAGAGGAAGAGAATTAAACTGGTATTTTAAATGTTTATGAAAAAATACTTTATTTTACCCTCAGTTTTGCTTTACTCAACCCCTTTTAAAAGTATTTTTGCCATTGTGGTGAGCATGTATCACCTTAAATTTTAGGAGCGGATTATCTTTAGAAAATATTTTGATTCTAAGCTTTTAAAAGTGCCAGTCTAATTTTCTCTGTTTGAAATCTAAACCATGGGTCCTCTGGATGCAGAAAAAGTTGCTGTAAACATGTGAGGGAGGAGCTGTGACCAAGGGTCCTACCAGACTATGCTCTAGGAAACAAGGGAGAATAACGGTTATACTTTGAGTATTTCAACTTATAGATTTCTAAGAGGATCTAAGTAGAGAGGGTATATTTTCTAGCCAAATTGCATTTTATGTACACTATGAAATGGCGACTGTTGAGCAACACTGACCCGGCAGGCTGAGTAGATAGTGAGCCTTGTTATCAGGAAGAAGTTTTTGGCCCAGTTCCCTTGAAAGACTTGGAAAAATGCCAGAAGATTATTAAAGGAGGATGTTCAGGAGGCAACCTGTTATAGGGATTGGTGAGTGTACCTCTCTACATCCTGAAGAAAGCTGGAGATGATTTCAGGAAATGACTACAGTGAGGTTGTGACCTGCGGCAGAGAGCATTTTCTGAAAACGTGTCCTTTTTGGTGCCAAGTACTCTTCACTCAGAATGACTTTTCAACTTTGAAATTCTTTTAGGGTGTAGAGGCTACTACTTCCTCAGTTACTGCTACCTGCCCCACCAGGTATCGTTGACCTGAGGGCACTCCTGTTCCTCCTGTTTCGTGATATACTGAGATAACTAGTGGTTTTACTGTTCAGAGCTCCAAAATTCCATTTGGATGCTATTCCTTGAAATTTCATTCTTCTGACGTTTCTACTTTTTTTTTTTTTTTAAAAAAAGGTTGAATGCTGTGACTCTCTTCTTAGAAAAGTACATGTGTATTATAATAGCATTGGTACTGGGAGTCATGTATTTTCAATGAGAAGAGTGGCAAATAACCAGGACCCTAAATCGCTAAATAGCCAAGTCCTTCATCAATAAGATCAGCAAGGAGGATAGATATTCACGGGACAAAGTCAGACAAAGGAATACTTTAAAATGTGTTGAGTATTTGACCCAAAACTGCTTCGTGGAAACCCAACTCTGGTGATTGGGGTTGGCAAATCTCAGCAGCGTCTTTTCCTCTGAGCTTCAAGTTGAAGGGATAAGATGCCTTTTTCTCTCATTAGTGGTTGGTACAAAATAAGGGCAAGGGAATATTGATGGATGGAAGTGATGGCAGAATTGATGCCTAGGTTGGGTACTAACAATTCACTTTGTACTTTGGGAGACTCTAATGCCAGACCTTCTCTTGATTCAACCTTTGTTGTAATTCCTCTTTCTCTTTCTTATAAGGAAATATCATTGAGTTCTTTACAAGTCCACTGTATGCATGTTTTTTCCTTATTTTTTTTTACATCCTTCCTAGCCCACTATTATTTATATTGCTTCCTTAGTAACCCTGACTCAAGGAACAGTCCTAATCCTTTCCTCAGTATGTGGTACAGGTTTCTCTTTTCGGCTAGCCTCTAAATAGACAGTTCATGAAACCACATGGCTGTTTCTCATTTCTTGCCCTCTTGATATTTAGGAAAATTGCAATTTGCTCTTTAAAAAAATCATAGCTTTTTTTTTTAAAAGGATATTTCAACTAGCTTTTCTTGCTCAGGATAGTAAAAAATGTGGTTACAGTTAGGATGTTAGTACTTTTTGCACTATTTAAGGTTTTGTAATTTGTTATTGAAACAAACCATAACCTTAAGAACATCATAAACTTTTCCTAAGACTTCCAGAAAGGCTCTTTGTGTTGTACTTGCAAGTGAATTATTAATCTTAGTTCACACTTGTGTTCAAAAGTGTTTTTGGTTTTGCATTAGTATCAAGTTTCTTTCCCAAAACAAATGTTGCATATATGTGTATAGTATATCTCTGTCCAGGAAATATTCATATCTTTATGATAACCACCAATTTCTCTGGTAAGAGAAAACATTATGTCAGTGGTCTACAGCCAGTGTCTATGATTGCATTAAGAGGAAAGTTCTCTGGGTATCTCACACCCACACGATAGTTTCTTTGAGGAAGATGACATGTATCTGTATCATTCTCAGTTCTTGAGAGGGAATGGACCAAGGACTTGGGTCCCTTTTGAAGGTCCAGTCCCACAGCCTGTAGAGACTGAGCTTTTACCTCTTTACATGCAGTAGCTTTGTTGATGGCCTAGAAACCTGCCATCTTTGTAGAAACTGGGGACAACCAATTGAATTTTTCTCGGTATCAAATCCACAAATGGTTTTAAAAATGTTTGACTGGGTGTTGTGCATCTGTAATCCCAGATACTTGAGATGCTGAGATGGGATGATCACTTGAAGCCAGGAGTTTGAGACCAGTGTGGATAACATAGCAAGACATAGTCTCAGATAAATAATAAGTACACAAACAACCAAACAAACAGATAAAAGTTTCAGTAATGGTTTCCTTCTTAGCAAACACCAAAAGATAAAAATCATCATGGCTAAATGATTTAGTAGCTCTGTATCTTGCATCACGAGGACTTTTATGAACAGTTTGACCTTTGAAACTTGGCAATCATGACCTAATCAGGCTGTGATGCACACATTTCCTGCCCTTTATCCCAACAGGATCTTCCAGAGACCTTTTTCAGTTTTCTGGTCTGGAGATAAGCCTCTACCAGTACCTTGATAAGTGAGCATGAGTTTAAAGTGTTCAGTCGATGACCCATTCATGTCCATCTCCTGGCCAACTTGAGTTATTTTCTGAAGAGGAGAAGCCACATGGAATCCTTAATTACTCCTGAGATTTGAGTTCTTCTACTACTACTACTACTACTTCTGGGGCTTGCTCAAGTCACCTTCAGGAGTTACGAAGAGGAAAACTCCTTTTTGTTTTTTTTCACTTAAGACTGATCTCCTTCCAGGACAGGCCCTTTTGTACCTAGGTTTCTTTAAGTACTCTTTTCTCTGAATAAAAGGTAACTGTGCTTCAATTCTCCTCAGAAAAAGAGACTTATATGATTATTCCCATATGAAACTTTGGAGTTACTGATACTTCAAGAACTCTGTCTTGGTTTTGGCAACCCTTCTTTTTACTCAGACCTTAATTTATTCTCTTCCTAGTTCTTCAGTGTATATAATGATGATTAGTACAACTAGACAACAACCATATTTGCTTCAGAAATTAAAAAATAAAATACATAGCAGTTTCCCATCAACCATAATTTTGGCACAGAGTTTTGTGCCAATCTTTAAAAATCTGATTTTTTTAAAAAAGCAAAGCCTTGTCCAGACCTATGCCAAATAGTAAGTTACAGTAGGAATTTGCTTCCCTTTTAGACTGGGTGGACAATGCAGTCATATCAGGTAGAGATACATAGTCAGGACCTACAATGTCCTAAGACTCAAATCCTATGCTAGACCAGTTATTCCTCCCAACGAAATTCCCAAAGAAATATACACATAGGACAAAGCAGGGCCAAGGAACAGGGCTCTTTTTCAAAAATTAACTAAGGTTTTAATTAATTCTGATCCAAACCAGAATGATTCACAAGTCTGCATTCCCATTAGCAATATATGAAGCTTCTTATATCTTTTCTTCCCTGCCAACAGTTCAGATGATTTAGTTTTCTAATTTTGATTAAGTTTTGTGAATTGTCTTATTATATCGCTTGTCCATTGTTCTTGTCAGGGTTACTGTTCTCTTTTTGACTTACAGGAATTTCTTATCTATTCTCTGTAATAATTTCTTTTCTAGTTGAGGCATTACAAATATCTTCTCCCATCCTGTCATTAATCATTTGATGATTAACTTTGTACAGTCTTTTACTAAACAAAAATTCTTAATTTTGATGAAATAAAATTAATCATATACTTTATGGGTTTATACGTTTTTTCTTGTTACGAGGTCACAAATATTTTATAGTCTTTTTTTAGGTCTACAATTTTGCCTGTTGCTAAACTTTGTAACATGCATTCCTCACTGGTTGAGATTATCACCTGGGTTCTCTCCTCTATGTGTATTTCTGATGTCGAACCCTCCTTGAATTCCTAATATAAATGCTTCTTTTTTTCCCCAGCAAGTCAAAGTTTAACAGAAGATAGAAAGGCTCTCAGCAGCAAGAGGGGACCCAAAAGTGGGTTACCCCCTATTATAAATACTTCTTAATCTTGATGTGTCATTATTTTTGAAAGACACTACTGGATTCACTTGGGTAATATGAGTGTAGGATTTCTGTATCATGTTAAAATGGATTTATGATTTTCTTGTCATCTGATTTTTAGAGTCAAGATTTTTATAGTTTTATGAAATGAAAAAATGGTCAATTTTTTACTGTTTCCTATTTTTCTAGAACAGCTTATATAAAATGGGAATTGACTTCCTTAAAATTTGGTAGAACTCATTGTAAAATTGCAACTGCTATTTCTCAGTAGGTAATATCGTTGCTGTTTTAATCTCTTTTGTACTAACTGATCTTTTCAGGTTCTATATCTCTTATGTCAATTTTGGCATCATTTAATGGAACTTTATCCATTCAAATTTATTAGTATATAAATATCTCTACAGATCTATAATATTCTCTTATTATTTAAAAAATCTTCTACTTTTGTACTCCTTTTTATTATATTTATATAATAATGTCTTTTTATTATATATATAATAAAGCCTTGTCCAGACCTATGCCAAATAAGGAATTAAATGACAAAGGGCAAATGTCAATAATACACAGAACATTGTCATCAATAATAAAGAAAAAGAATACACCCCAAACTGTTCTTTGTGGCCAGATATGGTGGCTTACGTCTGTAATCCTAGCACTTTGGGATACCAAGGTGGGAAGACTGCTTGACCCCAGTCCTCCTGCCTTTTTTTTTTTTTTTTTTTTGAGTTGTAGTCTCATTCTGTTTCCCAGACTGGAGGGCAGTGGCACACTCACGACCACCCCAGCATCGACCTGCTGGGCTCCAGCGATCCTTCCACCTCAGCCTTCCAAGTAGCTGGAACTATAGGCATGTGCTACCACGCCCGGCTGATTTTTTAAATTTTTTGTAGAGACAAGGTCTCACCAAGTTGCCCGGGCTAGTCTCAAACCCGTGGACTCAGACAATTCACTTACCTCAGCCTCCCAAAGTGCTGGGATTACAGGCTGAGCCACAGAGCCTGGCCTTTATTCTATATTTTAATTATTTGAGTCTTATTTCTTTTTTTCTTGATAACTATTGCTTGCCAAAGATCTATCTTATTAATCTTTTCAAATAATTTTTTTAAGTCAATGTCTCACTCTGTTGCCAGTCTGAAATGCAGTGGCATGATCACAGCTCACTGCAGCCTCAGTCTCCTAGACTCAGGGATCCTCCTACCTCAACCTCCTGAGTAACTAGAACTACAGACGTGTGCCACCATACCTGGCTAATTATTTTATTTTATTTCTTTGTGTATGTGTGCGTGATGGAAATAGTCTCACTAAGTTGCCTAGGCTGGTCTTGAACTCCTGGGGTCAAGCAGTTCTCCTGAATTGGTATCCCAAAGTGCTAGGATTACAGGTATGAGCCACCATATCTGGCCACAAAGAACAGTTTTGGGTGTATTCTTTTTCTTTGTTATTGATGATAATGTTCTGTGTATTGTTGATATTTGCCCTTTGTTATTTAATTCCTTATGGTGGGAGTTGCTTTTTCGTCCTTTTCCCAACTTCTTGATTTGAATACCTTGCTATTATTTTTAATCTTTCTTGTTTTCTTTGAAGTTTTCTTAAAGCTTTAAGTGTCCCTCTAAATACTTCTCTATCTATATTCCACAGCTTTTATGTGCAGTATTTTTATTATTATTTAGTTCTAAATATTTTCATTATTTCTTCAATTACTAGGTTAGTTATTTATTAAGACTGTGTAACTTTTTTTGCTATTTATGTTAGTGTTTAATTTTATAGTATTATGGACAGAGAATATGATATCTGTATGTTGAGTTATTTATAGTTTATTGAAACTTCCATTATAGTCCATTATATGGTTTATATTTCTAAATGTGATGTATATACTTTGAAAGAAATATGTGTGTATATATTTCCAAAATATAAATTGATTGAGAATTGTATTGTCCTTTCCCTTATAATAAACTGTTTATTATTTCGTGTACTTCTTAATCTTTCAGTTTCTGAGAGGGATGTTTAAAAATCTATGTCTGTAAATTTTTATTTATTTATAGTTCCTGCAGTCTTGTCAATTGTAGCTTGATATATTTTAAAGTTGTATTGTTATGTGCATATGTTTATCTTAAAATACACCTAGATATATTTTTGCGTACATGCATACTCATATATGTATTTGCTTGTAAATATTTTTTTTTTTTTGAGTTGGAGTCTCACTCTGTTGCCCAGACTGGAGTGCAGTGGCTGCTCCCAGCCACCGCAGCCTCGACCCACTGGGCTCCGGTGATCCTTCCACCTCAGCCTTCCAAGTAGCTGGAATTACAGGCATGCGCTACCACGCCCGGCTGATTTTTTGATTTATTGTAGAGATGAGGTCTCGCCTGTCCAGGCGGGTCGCAAACCTGCAGGCTCAGGCAATCCACTGATATTTAGTGAGCATTTACAATGTGATAAGCCTTGATTAAGCACTTTATAATTAATCCTCATTTTGTTTAATTAGTTAATCCTCATAACAGTATTTATTTTAGGAATATTAATAATATCTATCTTGGGGATTCTAGTATTTTTTATTCCCCAAGTATAGATATGTTACACAATTGATAAGTATACTTTAGATTCTCCTAGTAGCTTTTTAAAAAATATCAGTACCTGGATACCATCCTAGAGATTCTGATTTTAGTTGATTTAGGATGAGGCTAAGCATTGGTATTTTGAAAAAGCTTTCTAGAGATTAAGGATTCTATTATGTAGCCAATATTGCTGCTATAGAACTAGTCCTAGACTTGTCCTTTTAACCATTATTCTACATGTTTCTTGATAAATGGTAATACACACAGCACAGGTTAATCATTTCATAGTAATGCAACCCTCAGTTTAATAAGTCAATCAAAGATCATTAATGGATGCTTAAAACCAATAGGGCAAAGGTTTTGGGGACTAAGATATTCAAATGGACTCAAAACATCATGCCACAGTTGACTAATTAATTACACTGGACAAAATATCCTTTTATAGAAGTCAGATTTGGTGGTCACCAGTTTAACCAAGTGATCAAGCATCACTGAGTGGGACAACCTGACATTTTGTACCTTCTGATGGGATACATTATTATATGACATCATCTGTGAAGCATTTATGACAAAAATATTTCACTTGAATCAAGTTTCTAGCCCTGATTTCCAGTATAGGGGATATTGGAATAAGTTAAATGATACCATGGGGGGAATAAAAAGATAAATCCAGTGTCATGAAAGGCAAAAAACAAGGGGACTATTCTAGAGGAAGAAAGACCAAGAGACATAATAAAAAATAATGTGTGAACCATGAGTAGATTCTGGATTGGAGAAAAAAATATGGTAGCAGAAATTGGGGAAATTTCAATTTAGACTGGATATTAGGTGACATTTTAAAATTACTGTTAATTTTCTTTGGTGTGATAATGATATTGTGGATAAATAGGAGAATGTCCTTATTCTTAGGAGATGCTGGCTAAACTACTTAGGTTGAAGTATCCTAGTGTCTTTAACTTACTGTCAGTGGTTCAGAAAGCAGAAACAAAACTGTGTGTGAGAGTGCAAACATATGTGCTTATAAAACTTGGGAGAAAGTGACAGAAAATGTAGCAAAATGTTAACTGATGGATCAATGGGTGTTCATAATATCACTCTTTCAGCTTTTCAGTATATTTAAAAATCTGTTTTAAAAATTGAGTGAATAAAAAAATTGGGTGAATAAATACCCCAAGCATTACTGAAAAAGAATTGCCATGTTATACATTTTAGATATGGATTTCAAGAGCTGACGTTGCTTATCTTGTCTTTGGCTGCAAAGTGTTCTAGTTGTATAAAATCATTACTGTTTATTGTTCAAAACTAACATAGTCAGGATTGTTATTTTCAGTTGGGTATTTTTCCTGGAAATTACTTTTATTCAATTAATCACAATTTTATTTCCCACCAAAAGTACCTATATATCATACATGGTGTCATTAAAGGAAATCTAGATGTTGGTGAGGCTGTGGAGGAAAGAGAACATTTGTACATGGTTAGTTGGGAAGTTAATTCAACCCTGTGGAAAGCAGTTTGGAGATTTCTCAAAGAAGTAAAAATAGATCTTCCATTCAACCTGGCAATCCTACTTCTGGGAATATACCAAAACAGCATAAATTATTCTGCAAAAAAGATACATGTACTTATTTATAAGCAAAGCATGGAAACAACCGAGATGCTCATCGATGGTGGACTGAATAAAGAAAATGTGTTACATATGTACTGGGGAATACTATGCAGACATAAAAAAGAATGAAATCATGACATTTGCATCAACATGGATGCAGCTGGAGGTCATCATTCTAAGCAAATTGTCACAGAAAACTCAGTGGCCACATGTTGTCACTCATAAGTGGGAACTAAATACTGAGCACACACGGGCACATGGATGGGAACAACAGATACTGGGCACAGCTAAAAAGGGTAGGGAGGGAAGAGGAATAGGGCTGTAAAACCACTCATGGGGTGCCATGCTCACCACCACGTGGGGGTTGGGGAGCTCATCAGAAGCCCAAACCTTGCCATCATACAATAAATCTGTGTAACAAATTTTTGCATGTACCCTTTGAATCTAAAATAAAGTAAAATTAATTTTTAAAAGATTTAAAAATTTTTGAATAACAGTGAATTAAGATAAATTCTTGGAAAAATGAATGAAGCCTTCATATATTTTTGCCAAAATAATTGTGTTTATGAACCTACTGCAAAAGTCAGAGTGTGGCCATATCATGCTATCATATAATTTTGTCAAAAATTATGCAAAAACCCTCTTCTATCTAGTCTTTGTTCTAAGTAGTACATGCTTGCATTGATAACTTAAAATTTGTTATGCATAGAATAAAATAACTTTACTTCTATTTTTTTTTTAAAGTCAGAGTCCTACTCTGTTGCCCAGGCTGGAGTACACTAGCACACTCACGGCTACCCCATAGTCGACCTTCTGGGCTCAGGTGATCTTTCTACCTCAGCCTTCCAAGTAGCCGGAACTATAAGTGTGCACTACCACCCCCGGCTGCTAATTTTTTGATTTATTGTAGAAATGAGGTCTTGCCAAGTTGCCCAGGCTGTTCTCAAACCATGGGCTCAGGCAATCCACTCACCTTGGCCTCCCAAAGTGCTGGGATTACAGGCTTGAGCCACAGTGCCTGTCCAACTTTACTTCTTAAACTGTAATCTATAAAATTTGGTCCCCAATGCAAAGTGAATTTTTTATAAGCCTTTTTCTAGTGTAAATTATTCTCAGGTATCTTATTTTTTCTATCTCTTTGATCTGGCATAGGGCAGCCTGGGACAATGGAAAGAACAGGGGGTTGTGAGTAAGCTGAGAAAGGCTGGAGTCCCCACTTTGCTTTTGAAATCAGAGAGTTGGGCAAAACTATGCCTCTAGCTAAAAACCTCTGAGTAAATATATATTTTTCAAAAATGGTAAGGATTTAATCAGATAGGCTTGTTATGGAATAATTATAATGCTTCCAATGTTCTGCTGGACTTCGGGTCATACAAAAGTGAATGGGATTGTGCTTTTAATTTGGGTCTCTGCCTGCTTGTTGTTGGTGTGTAGGAATGCAACTGTCTTTTGCACATTGTTTTGTACCCTGAGACTTTGCCAAAGTCCTTTATCAGTGCAAGCAGGTTTTTAATGGATTCTCTTGGATTTTCAAGGTATAGGATCATATCAACAGCAAAGAGGAATAACTTGACTTCCTCTTTTCCTGTGTGGATACCCCTGATTTCCCTCTCTTGTCTAATTGCCCTAACTAGGGCTTCCAATACAATGTTGAACAAGTTTTCAGGAAAAATGTTTCCCAGTTTTCAGAAAAAATGTTTCCAGATTCTGTCCATTTAGCAGTATGTTAGCTGTGGGTTTATTGTAGATTGTACTTGCTATTTTGAGGTATGTTCCTTTATACATAGGCGTTTGAGGATTTTTATGAAGGGATGTTGGATTTTATCAAAAGCTTTTTCTGCATCTAATGAGATAATCATGTTCTTGTTTTTCACATCTGTTCATATATTTAATTACATTTATGGTCTTGCAAATGTTGAACCAGCCCTGCATCCTGGTTTTGGTCATGGTTGATGATTTTTGAGATATGTTTTTGGATCCAGTTTGTTAGAATCTTGTTGATGATTTTTACACCTAGGTTCATAAGGGGTATTGGCTTGTAGTTCTCTTTTTTTGTTCTTTACCTGGTTTGGGTATCAGTGTGATGTTAGCTTCGTAAAATAATTTGGGGAGAATTCTGTCTTTCTCAATTGCCTGGAATACTTTCGATAGGATTGGTATCAGCTCCTTCTTGTTTGTTTTGTAGGATTCTACTGGAAAGCCATCTGGTCCAGAGCATTTTTTTGTAGGTAGTTTTTGTGTGACAGAGTCAATTTTCTGGGTTGTTATTGGCTTATTTAGTGTCTCAGTGTCTTCTTATTTCAGCCTAGGGAGGTTGTGTGATGTCAGAAAGTTCTCCATTTCATTTAGGTTATCAAGTTTGTTTCCATATAACTGTACATAGTAACCTCTGATAATCTTTTATATTTCTTCAGGGTCAGTTGTGATTTGATCTTTTGTATTTCTGATTGTGTTTATTTGGGCTTTTTTCCCTCTTTTTCTTGGTCATTCTGGCTAGAGGTTCATCAATCTTGTTAATTCTTTCAAAGAACCAGCTTTTTGTTTTGTTGATGTGTTCTATGATATTTTTGTCTTCTATGTCCTGTATTTGGGCTCGTATTTTGTTGATTTGGATCCTTTGCTAAAGTTGGGGTTTTGGTGGTCTTCTCTTCCAACTCCCTTAGGTGATTTGTTAGGCTCTCAACTTGTGATCTTTCCATTTTCTTGATGTGTGCTCGCAGAGATATAAATTCCCCTCTGAGAACTTTTTTCTTGGCATCCTAGAGGTTTTTGGTAAGATGTGTCTTCATTTTCATTTGTTTCCAGGAATCTTTTAATTTGTGCTTTGATTTCAGTGTTGACCCAGTGTTGTTCACCATTATGCTGTTTGGTGTCCATGTCTTTGTGGGCTTTGGAGAAATTTTGTTGGTGTTGATATTTATTTTTATTCCACTGTGGTCTAAGAATGTGCATGGCAAGATTTCAACCTTGAATTTGTTTATGCTTGATTTATGGCCAAGGATGTGAGCGATCTTGGAGTACGTTCCATATAGTGACGAGTAGAATGTATCTTCTGTAGTTGTTGGGTGGAACAATCTGTAGGTATCTATTAAGTCCTTTTGGTCAAGTGTCTAGTTAGGTTCTGGATCTCCTTGTTGATTTTTTTTGCCTTGATGATCAATCTAGGCCTGATAGTTGGGTATTCAAGTTCCCAGTTTAATATTATTAGATTCGGTATCTTTTTTTAGTTTACTGAGTAGTTGCTTTATAAATGCTGGTGCTCCTCTGTTGGGGCATATATAATTTAGGATGGATATTTCTTGTTGATGGATTGAACCTTTTAGCATTATGTAGAGTCCTTTTGTATCCTTTTAAATTTTTAATAGCTTAAAGGTTGTTTCGTCTGATATTAAGATCGCATCTCCTGCCTTCTTTTGTGATCCATTTGCCTGGTAATTCATTTTCCTTTAACTTTGAGTCTGAGTGTATCCCTTATGGTGAGATGAGTGTTCTGGATGCAGCAAATAATTGGGTCATGGTTCTTATGCAATTGCCATTCTGTGTCTTTTTGGTGGAGCATTTAGTCCATTCACATTCAGGTTGATTATTGAAATGTGATTGTTTATACCTATCAGGAGGTTCTTATAAAGTATTTTCTTTGTTTGCTTGTTTTCTTTTGGCTTTGGAGTTGATGTATGTGTGTGTTTTCATGTTTCTTATTGTGCTGTATGCTCTGTTGATTCTGTGTCTGCTGTTCTTTTGTGAAGTGTGTGTCATTCTTTTTTTTCTTTCTTCTGTGTTTAATACCTTTTTAAGTGAGCTGGCCTGGAAGCAATCTCTTAGGGATTGGATATCTAGGAAGGATTTTAATTCTCCATAACTGATGAAGTGGAGCTTGGCTGGGTAGGAAATTCTTGGTTGGAATTGTTTATCTTTGAGGACTTTGAATAATGGACTCCAGTCCCTTCTTGTTTATAGTGTTTCTGCTTATAGGTCTGCTGCTATTCTGATTGATTTTCCCCGGTAGGTAGTCTGATCTTTCTTTCTTGCTGCCTTTAGGATTTTTCTTTTGTGTCTACTTTGTGGAGGTGAATTACTATGTGTCTAGGGGTTGGTCTTCTCATTTGATGTCTTGCGGGGGTTCTCTGTATCTCTTGTGCTTATCTGGTCCCATCTCTGGTGAGATGGGGAAAGTTTTCTTGGATTACCTCCTGGAATACTTGCTCCAAGTTGTTCTCCATTTCCCTTTCTTCTTCTCGGATACCAGTCAGATGTAGGTTTGGCCTCTTGATATAATCTCACATCTCTTGTAGGCTTTGTTCTTTCTTTCTGAGTCTTCTTTCTATGTTTTCTACAGATCGGGTTAATTCTGTGTTCTGGTCTTCAAGTTATGAGATTCTTTCTTCAGCTAGATTAATTCTGCTTTCCATGCTTGTCATCTTATTTATTTCCTGGATGAAATTTTTTATTGCCAAAATCTCTGTTACAAGTTCTTTCAGTGTTGCATCTTGTCTTTTTTGAGTCCTGTTCACTCTTTCTATCCAGTCCCTATTCCTTGTTGTATTCTGGGCCCAGTTATTGGTGACTTCCATTGTTTAGACTCCAAGGTCTGATTTTTCAGGTGTTTTCTCTTTTTTAAACTTGAAATTGCCTGTGGTCTTCCTTTGTTTTTTTCCTCATTTGTGACAGATCTCTTGTTTTTCTCTTTAGTTCCATTACTCAGTGACTTTGGGAGAGGCTTTCCATTCTGATATTTGTTTAGCCCTCTATTCTTCCCTGATTTGGGCTCTGGATTTGTTCTATTTTAAAATAGGACTGTGAGTGGGAAGTGGGAAGCTTTGCTGTCTCTTGTAGTTTTTGAAAGTCGAGTGAGGTAGTGGATGGGGTACTAGTATTCAGAAGCTACTTGCAAATTGCAATGTTCACTGATTGTGGTATGTGTTCCCTGAGACCCACTCCCCACCACCACTCTATATGACAATGCAAAGCAGAAACCAATGCAAAAAACAATTGAACACACACACACATACACACACTCCAAAACAAACTGAAATAACAACATAGTGAAACAAAACAGACAACAACAATAAAAAAACGAAGAAAACTGAACACACATACACACGCCTAGCACAAAGTGAAGGGAGAAGAAAAACAGAAAGACCGGGGGAAAAAAAAAGGAGTTCATATTGAATCCTCACACATATATTGACACACACCTTAAACTCTAAAAAACAAAAATAAAAATAAAAACCCAGAAGAACAAAAGAGCAAAAACAAACCAACAACAATGATAGTATTGAAAGATTAACACTCAGTCATTCATATACACACATAAACAGAAATAAACAGAAAACAACAAACAAAAGAAAGAAACAGAAAAAGAAAAAAAATTGGGGGGTGGGATGCTGATCAACCCTCACATACACATTCATGCACAAAGGAAAAATATTTTAAAAATAGATGAACTAACAAACAGGCAAAAAATTTTTAAAAATTAAAATAAATTAAAAAATTTTAAAAACCCTGCTGTTTTATGGCAGGCTCTGTTATTGTTCCTCTAATCTGGTCTCTCCTGCAGAGCATCCTCTTTCACTCTCTCCCCCATGTCCAGAGCAGGGAAGGAGGAAAGGCAATGGAGGTACGTGGGGCTGTAGTCCTCCCCTCCCACTCTAGTATGGTCAGGGAGATCTCCAGTGGGGAGGTATGAGATTGTCTCTTCCCCAGGTATGTTCTTGTGGGGGTGGGGGGTTGCCCTAGCCAGGCTTATCCTTGAATGGAGTTCTCCTATTGTGACTGATGTCTAGGCTCAGCCTGGGTTTGTCCCTTTCAATCATGGCCCATCTGTGTGGGTCTGATGTTCAGAGGATTGCTGGGGAAGAGGGGGTTTGGGTCAGCCCTGGATTCACCACTAATCTCTTTGGAGTTCTTCCTTGTCCTTTTCTGGCCACACCCTTTGTTCCACAGCTGGATCAGTGTAGGGGCTGGGGTGCCTGGGACTCAGCACTCATTAGGTCCCTCCAAAGTTTGTGCTTTCAGGATATTATCTCTGAGTCACGATCAACCCCTCAGTAGCTGATCCTCCAGTCACCGAGACTGGGTCTGTTGCTCCATCGTGAGCAAGTTGGAGCACTTTCCTGCCCCACCTTCAAGATGGTGGTGGGGTGGCTCTTTTGTCCTTTTTGGTGGGACTCTGCCTCTGGGCTTCCTCTGCAGCTTCTACTGCCAGTGCCTGGCCAGGTGCTGAAGTGGTGAGGCAAAGCCTGGATCTGGCAGTCTCTCCTCTGCAGTGATGAGGCAGAGTCTGGGGCGGTAGTCTCTCCCTGCAACTTCTTCATGGAAAACTTTTGTCCATTTAAAAAAATGGTGCTCAGCTTCTGCAACTTGGGAAGAGCCAGGGAACAAGCAGAGAAGCTGCAGCACCAGCTGTTGTACCAGTGCCCTGGCCACTTGCTCACAAGCCCCCATTTAGTCAGTCTCTCCCAACATTTTCTTTCCAGGAAGGGTTTTGTTGATTAAAAAAAAGTGGTGCTCAGCTTCTGTGTCCCAGGAATCGCTAGGGTCCAAGTCCAGCAGCTGCGGCACCAGCCACTGCATCAGGAGAGCCCTGGCCACTTGCTCCCTAGGCCTCACTCAGCCAGCCACTCACCTGCCCACTCACTCACCAGCATAAAATTTTCCATACACTCACTCACTCACACTGTGACTTGCATAGACTGACTGGCTCAGCCACCATCTTCCTGACTCTTCTGTTTATTTTTATTTAAAAGATTTTTTGTTTTGTTTTTAATAGAGACATAGTCTTGCTATGTGGCCTGGCTGACTTTGAACTCCTGACCTCGAGCAGTCCTCCCATCTGGGCCACCCAAAATGCTGGGATTGCAGGCATGAGACATTGCACTCAGCCATGTTTTATAGTTGATATACAGCATTATCTTGCACATTTCTTATTAGGAGAAACTTGAATATTTTGTGGTTTTGGTATTAATTTGAAAGGAAAACTGTTCCCAGTATTTTCCTTTCAAATTCCTTTCCCAGGTTATTGTTGATATAGAAGAAAGCTGTTGGGGTTGTTTTTTGTGTATTTATCTTCTTTGAAGGTTTTGTTGTGAAGATTAAATTTATTTCCAGAGTCCTTATGAAACCAGTCAGACACGAATCAAGCTTTTATAATAAATTTCTTAAATTAATATTTTTAATATTTTTTTTTGGGATGACAATAGCATTATTGTGATAGTATTAAGTTTTCTTATTTTTATTAAAATTAGCTCTTTTCAAGATTATAACTAACAAATCTCAGTTTTTATTACTATGCAATGGCAAGATGGAAACATGATACTTTAAAATTATTTTTAAACTCCCTATGATCTGTTTTATAGTAAAAAACTATTTTATTAAGAGCTCTTATACTCAAATTCTAAAAGTAATCTTGAGTCTCCGATTGAACTTTGTACTTTAAGATTTTTTTATTTTAATGATATTTACAGGATTAATATAATTTTAATCAATAAATTCTTCTTCATCACTGAAATATGCGCTATTCTTTATTCTTGATCATCTTGAATCATCTGACACTGAGGGACTCCCTGAACTGGGTTTCCACTTTCTTCTTCATTTTTGTCTTGCTAGAATACTATGGCCTGACTGAGCCCATTAAGAACTGGATCTTGCCCTTCATCTTTACTTTCTTCTACTTTCTCAGTTTCCGAAATTTTCTTCTTATTTCTTGCTGCTTTGGAGGTTCATTTTCTCCAAGCTATTTTTAGGGCATGTATAACTTGAGTATTCACTTTTCCCACATTCATAACACTTAGCTTTATCAAAGTGTTTTTGCCTTGAAATGAACCCAGCTGCTCTTCCATTGTCAGTAGCAATGCTTACTTTTGTCACTCAATCAAATCACTGTTAGTTGTTTATTACCCTAGTACAGTTTTATGCAGGGTCTTTATCCAAAAACAAAGTAAATGCAATTCCTTTACTCTTCTTGGTATCTTTATCTTTCATTATAATAACCTTTATACCTTTGCCATACTTTGAAAATATATTGTGCTCTTACTTGGAGCTGATCCATCCCTTGTTTCTTCAGGTGGGATGAGCCTGGGAGACTGCAAGAACACAAGTCCTTGGCTCACTTGGACTCAAGCCTAACTCTTCTTTGCTCTTCACAGTAGTCTTGGCATCATGGGTCTTGGGTAGAGTCACCTACAGAGACAAGATGGAAGCAGCAGCTGCACCTCTTTCTGATTCTGTAGTTTGAAAAATGTATTTCTTAAATGTATACCTTAATGAATGAATGCTCTTATTATTTCTAATGATTTTGTAGTTGGTTACTTTGATTTTTTAGGTTTAAAATAATTTTGTCTGTAAGTAATAATTTTACTCCTTGTCTACTTTTGTACCTCTTATTTATTACATTGTTTCACTGGCCATTGTTTTAAGAACTGTATTACAGTGATTGTCTTGGTCCAGCCTTTAATGGGAATGAAATTGTATTAATTTTTATAATTTATATTTACCAGGGAAATCATACATTTTAACTGTTATTATTATTATTATTTTTGAGTTAGAGTCTCACTCTGTGCCTGGGCTAGAGTGCAGTGGCATGCTCACAGCCACCACAACCTCGACCTGCTGGGCTCAGGTGACCCTTCTGTCTCAACTTTCCAAGTGACTGGAACTACAGGTGTGTACCACCATGCCTGGCTAATTTTTTGATTTATTGTAGAGATGAGGTCTTGTCATGTTGCTCAGGCTGATCTTGAACTCATGGACTCAGGCAATCCTCTCAACTACATCTCCCAAAGTGCTGGTATTACAGGTGTGAGCCACCATGTCTGGCTTTTAACCATATAGTCTATGTATTAGCATAGACTTCTACAAAGTATTTCAAGCTGCTTAATCTGTATCTGTGATCGTAGCTCCTTTCTGTTTCTCCCTCCCCTTTTTAAACACTAACTAGTGACTTATCTAATTTTTAATGAAAATATATTTTTACTACTTTTATTTATTGTAATTAATTTCTACTTTTTTATCACCTGAATTTCTTTTAGAGATGGCAAATCTGAGATGGTCATATATAATTGGAAATACAGATTGAAGTTCATGATGAAGATTTAAACTGGAAACACAGTTTAAAGGGTCATTAGTATCAAAATAATTCCTTGAGGAGCTCCTAGATTTTTTTCTATTTTTTTTTTTGCCCCACAGCCAAACTCCTGGATTCTAAGAGTTCTTTTAAGGGACTGACAGAAAATGAGGGCCTACTTGTTTTCTTTTCCTGCACAGTAGGTATTGTTTATCTAATTGTCCCCTGTCCTGTAGTCTCTTTAACAAGCGGAAACTTGTGTGGGTTAAAATTATTTTTTATTGTGGTAAAAAATTTGGTATTTTAACCGTTTTTCAGTGTATAACACAGTGGCTTTAATTACATTTTGTATGTTGTTCAACCACCACTATAGTATTTCTCAAACCTTTTCATCACCCCAAACAGAAAGTCTATAATCATTAAGCAACAATTCCTCATTTCTCCCTCCCCCACAACCCCTGAGACCCACTAATCTACTTCATCTCTATAAATTTGCCTATTCTAGGACCATTATTAGAAAGACAAAGAACAACAGATGTTGACATTGTTGAAGAGAAAAGGGATTGCTCTCCATTATTGGCGGGATTGTAAACTAGTTCAACCTCTGTGGAAAACAGTATGGCGATTTCTCAAAGAACTAAAAATCGAATTACCATTTGACCCAGCAATCCCACTACTAGGGATCTACCCAAAGGAAAAATAATCAATATATTAAAAAAGATACCTGTACTTGTGTGTTCATTGTAGCACTATTCACAGTAGCAAAATCATGGAACCAACCTGAGTGCCCACCAACAATTGACTGGATAAAGAAAATGTTATACACACACACACACACACACACACACAC
>NW_007242099.1:0-796 GCF_000164805.1 Carlito syrichta | reverse complement strand
AAATCTTGTCCTTTGCAGCAACATGGATGGAGCTGGAGATCATCATCCTAAGTAAACTGACTCAGAAACAGAAAACCAACCACTGCATGTTCTCACTCATATGTGGAAAATAAATGATCACAAAGATGGAAATAATAGACACCAGGGACACCAATAAAGGGGGAGGTGAAGGGGGAGGGGACAATGTTCACTATCTGGGGAATGGGCCTCCTGACATGCAATCCCTACCGCTACGCAGTATGTCCATGTAATAAACATGCATATGTACCTCCTGAATCTAAAATAAAGTTGAAAAAAATTTTGCCTATTCTAACTATTTCATGTAAGTAGAATCATATACTATTTGTCCTTTTGCATGTGGCTTATTTCACTTAGCATAATATTTAAAAGATTCATACATGTTGTGGCAAGTATCTGAATGTCATTCCTTTGGTGTCTGACTAATATTCAGTTATATTGTATGTATCACATTTAAAAAATTGATCCATGTTAATGGACATGAGTTATTTCCACCTTTGGCTATTGAATAGTGAATACTGTTGAAATGAACATTGGTGGGCAAGTATCGGTTTGAGTCCTTGTTTTTAATTATTTTTATAACTAAGGCATATATATAGGAGTACATACATGCATTGCTGGGTCATAGGTTAATATTGTGCTTAGCTTTTTGAGAAATGTGATACTTTTTTTTAATCAATATTTTTTATTATGATATTGTGGGGTACAGTTAAGGATTAGGTATACAAATATGCTTCATTCAGGCACCCTTGTTGATAAGAGGTGTCTCCCCATCCCC
>NW_007242098.1:0-764 GCF_000164805.1 Carlito syrichta | reverse complement strand
CCAGGGAAGGGAACAGCCAGGGCTCCCTCTCCCGGACAGCCTCGCCGAGCGGCAGAGTGCGAGGGAGATGAACAGCTGGACTCGGGCTGCAGTGCTCGGGCCAACATGACGTCACCAGGCGGAGAGATGAGTTCCCAGTGGGGCTCTGGGGGGGCTCCTGGCGGGGCATTCCTTCCCGAAGCCTCATCCCGGCTCAGCCCCACCTCCTCTCCCCTCCCCTCCCCCTCCTGCCGGGCCTGGAATTGGGTTTGGGGCGGGTTCTGCTTCCAAGCCATCTCCTCAGCAGGCAGGCGAGGGCTCGTCCTCCCTCCATCCTTGGGCTCTGAGCTCGCATTTTCAGAGGCTACGGGCAGTGCTCGGCGCTGGAGTGCTGTCCTGCTGGGCTGGCCACGGGCGGAAGTCACAGGAGAAGCCCTCTCCCAGGCCTCTGCGGCTCGGGACAGACACAGGTAGCTTCACAGGGCCCTGAGACCAGGGGAGGGCGTCCAGAGGTTGGGCTGCAGCGTGAGGGCCCGGCGGGGAAGGAAAATAGGGTGGGCACCGTCGGGGCAGGGAGGTAGGGACCATCAGGGCAGGCAGCTCCCAGAAATCCCAAGGCTCCCAGCCGGCAGTCCTGAGACCCCTGAGTGGGACAGTCACCCTCGAAGGACCTTCACCACTCCTGAGGCTCAGGGGTGCCCGGGGACATGGGGGAACTTCGAGGACACCCTCCCGTGGCAGGCCCTCACCCCCCCTGCCGGCCCCGCCCCCAGTCCCGCGCCCTG
>NW_007242097.1:0-704 GCF_000164805.1 Carlito syrichta | reverse complement strand
CTCCCGCCTCCCCTTCTCTCCCCCCTTCCCTCTCCCTTCCCCCTGTCTCCTTCAGCATACTCAGCACAGGCACGTGCCTACCCTGCGACCAGAGCGAGTCAACTGGGCAGCCTCCAGTCTTCCGCGAAGGACTCCGCAGACACAACTCCCTGTCACTGCAGTGTGCATCAGAAGCCCCAGAGTGCGGGCCCAAACGCCGATGGCTGAGCCACCCCAGAACTTCTCGTGGTTGGACGAGGCCTGAGAATCTGCATGTCCGCAATGTTCCCAAGTGCTGCTGCTGCTGTTCTGGGGACCCCACTTTGAGAACCACTGTGTTACTGAGAGGAGTCATTGAAAGAGGGAGCACTCTGGGCCCTGGAGAAGGCCCTGGTTGCCAAGGAGACCGTAAAACTCCTGAGCGGTCTTTCCGCCATCTTTCTGTGCTGCCATGGTGTGCATGAATGTCCTGGCTGATGCTCTCGAGAGCATCAACAATGCCAAAAAGAGTGGCAAACGCCGGGTTCTGGTCGGGCTCGGTGGCTCAGCCTGTAATCCCGGCACTTTGGGAGGCCGAGGAGAGTGGACTGCCTGAGCCCATGGGTTCGAGACCCACCCGGGCAGCTTGGCGAGACCCCGTCTCTACAATAAGTCAAAATTAGCCAGGCGTGGTAGCGCGCGCCTGTAGTTCCGGCTACTCGGAAGGCGGAGGCGCAAGGATCGCC
>NW_007242096.1:19544-26709 GCF_000164805.1 Carlito syrichta | reverse complement strand
CTGAGCTCCGGCGATCCTTCCACCTCAGCCTTCCAAGTAGCCGGAATTACAGGCATGCGCCACCACGCCCGGCTATACTTTTACACCGTTTCTTACTTTCATTTATAGTTTTTTTATCATCTTTTTTTTTTTTTTTTTTGAGACTCCAACTCAAACAAACAAACAAAAAAAGAGTGGCTCTCTAAGAGGAAGAGCTTCCTGTGCAGCTGTTGCCGTGGGCGTGAGGGCTTCTCGACGGCTTTGAAGGCAGTGAGCGGCCTGGGCCCAGGGGTGTGTAAGGAGACAGGGGATTCCTAAGCCTGCTGAAGGCCAGCTCGGAGGCAGGGGGTTCTGAAACCAGCTCTGGAGTCCCCCACGAGCATCACGTGTCACCTACTTTCTAGAGGAAACATGAGTGTCCTTGCTTCTCTCTCGGTCAAAAAAAAAAAAAGCAACCAACCATAACCAACTCTTGCCTCCACGAGGACAGAAACTGCAGTGCGCCCATGTCCAGCTTCTGCAGCCGGCACCCTGCAGCCACCTGGGGGCTCCTTCTACCAACAGTCAAGAAGCCCCTGCAGGCCTGGTGTGTGCACCCGGGCTCGGTTTCGAGCGCCTGCTGCATTCTGCTCACCCACTTGCCCGCCTGGAAGGCCCCGGACAGTGCCTTCACTCCCCTGAGCATCCGAGAATCAAGGATAAGACAGTGAAGTTCACTGAGAGAAGTTCCTTTTTTCTTTGAGTTGGAGCCTCACTCGGTTGCCCTGGCTGGAGTTAATGGCACGCTCACGGCCAACCCAATGTTGACCTGCTGGGCTCAGGCCATCCTCCTGCCTCAGCCTTCCAAGTAGCTGGAACTACAGGCGTGCGCTGCCATGCCCGGCTAATTTTTTATTTATTGTAGAGACAAGGTCTGGCCAAGTTGTCGGGACTGGTGTTGAACCCTCAGGCTCAGACAATCCACTCGCCTCCCTTCCCAAAGTGCTGGGATTACCGGCTGAGCCACCGAGCCTGGCCGAGTTTTTTGTTTGTTTGTTTGTTTGTTTTTGAGTCGGGATCTCACTCTGTTGCTGAGTTTTTTGTTTGTTTGTTTGTTTGTTTCTGAGTCGGGATCTCACTCTGTTGCCCAGGCTGGAGTGCAGTGGCACAATCATGGCTCACCGCAGCCTCCACCTGCTGGGGTCAAGCCATCCTGCCTCAGCCTCCAGAGCAGCTGGAACTGCAGACTCACGCCACCACACCCAGCTGTTTTTTTTTTCTTTTTGCGGAGACAGGGTCTGGCCATGTTGCCCAGGCTGACCTGGAGCTCCTGGGCTTAAGCAGTCCTTCTGCCTTGGCCTCCCAAAGTGCTGGGATTACAGGCGTGAGCCACTGCCCACAGCCAAAAACTTTCTTTTAACAGTCTGCTGGGGGTGATGTGATATAACACAACATTGACTAGCTAAGGCCAACAGAAAATGGCCATCTCAAAGCTCAGACCTGTTTTTCATTTTGCAAAAGCCTGGACATGCCTTCAGGCAGCTGCAGTCCCAGGTTCCGATAAGCCCACCTGAAGGGATCCCTTTGAGATGCAAATACATTTTGCCAGAAACTTCTGTAGTTCAGGCAAGGGCCCTCAAGCCAGGGGAAAGCGTGCCCGAGGCCACCCAGTGGGGACATGGTGAAGCCAACACTTGGGCCTGTTTCTGGCAAAACCACCAGCCTTTAACCACCAGACTTTCTCCAAAGTTCCCTCCTTTCACCTCTGTGTCACTTAAATTGAGCCCGGAAGGCCTGAGGTCAGTCCCTTAGACACTGGGCCTCAGGCCTCTGCTTTCTTATCTGTGAAATGAAGATAAAGCACCAGGAACTAACATGTATAGGACGCTTGCTGCAGGCAGGCACGGCTGAGCCCTGCTCTTGTGTCCATCCATTTAATCCTCACAACTTCCATAGAGCCAGGTACAACAGTGTCACCACTTCATGGGCTAGAAAAACATGGAGGCATGGTGGCTCACACCTGTAATTCCAGCACTTTGGGAGGCCGAGGCGGGAGGATTGCTTCAGCCCAGGAGTTCGAGACCAGCCTGGGGAACATAGCGAGACTTTGTCTCTACAAAAAATTAAAAAATCAGCAAAGTGTGGTAGTGCATGCATGTAGTCCCAACTACTCAGGAGGCTGAGGTGGAAGGATCACCTGAGCCCAGGAGGTCGAGGCTGGGGTGAGCCACGATTGTGCCACTGCACTCCAGCCTGGGCGACAGAGTGAGACTCCAACTCAAAAAAAAACAACCAAAAAACAAAACACAAACAAGGACGACAAGACAGAGGCACAGAGAGGTGAACAAACGTGACCCCTACCTTTCAAAGTTTCCATAGGGGAATGCAAGTAATACATAGGTAAATACAAGTAAACATCAGGCACATCGTAGGTGCTTAGTCAGCAGAATGGCTCCACAGTGCACCAGCTGGGTGACCTCTGGCAAGTCACTTAACTTCTCTGAGCCACAGACATGAGTGTGCTGAGAAGATGAACTAAGAGCACTGGGGACAGTGCCTGGCACCTGGGAGGACACATTATTGATCAGCATCAGTGTAGCAAATCTCTGTCTTCTGAAAGTAGATTTAATTTTGGAAAACAGCTAAAACTCATATGAACTCGAGTCTAACTACTGCCAGTGATCAGCTTAGAAATGTCATTTTTGGACAAGCAGGGTGTGATTATAGAGCCTAAAGCCTGTTTTTCTGGAAACCTGTACTGCCTGTGTCAGATCAGAAGGCCCTCGGGGTCATCTGTGCTCCTGATCTGAATCTTACCCCTAGACAGAGTCTCATTTTCACTAACATGCTGACTCCCGCTCTTAACACCCCTGACCCAAATCTGGATGTTTGTAGTGCCCCTAAGTTCTCTGCAGCTGCTTGTCACTTAGCCTCACCAAAACCGGGAAGTTCCTTTTTATTATTTTCTGAGCTCCACTTTGGTACTTTCTAGTTTCTAACATGATCTCAACCTGCACTAATTCTAAAGAGATTAAAACAAAGGTTAATTACATTCCAAGTATACAAAATCTGAATGCGTTCTCCTCAAAACCAAGTAAAGCCCAGCACTTTGGGAGGCTGAGGCGGGAGGACCGCTTGAGGTCAGAAGTTCGAGACCAGCCTGGGCAACATAGCGAGAACCTGTCTCTACAAAAAAAAAAAAAAAATTAGCCCAGCGTGGTGGTGCACACCTGCAGTCCGAGCTATTGGGGAGGCCAAGGTAGAAAATCACTTGAGCCCAGGAGTTTGAAGCTGTGGTGGCTGTGAGTATGCCGCTGCACTCCAGCCTGGGTGACAGAGTGAGACTCCAACTCAAAAAAGAATAAAACAAAAATAAGAGCCTTCAGAACATGAAAAGAAACCAGAAAATGGACATTCGTTATGCACATATCTATCACACTTGTGCAACCTGAGGCGACAGCCTGATATATGAGTTTGTTAATTTTTTCCCCTAAGAGCTTCTGCACCTGAAATCCTCTCCTCACGCCAAAGTAGTCTCCACCTCTCCCAGATGAGGGTGCAGCACCTGACTGGCTCTGTCACCCAGGCTGGAGTACAGTGGCACAATCAACAGCTCACCGCAGCCTTGAACTCCTGGCCTCGGGTGATCCTCCTATCCTCCCATCTTGGCCTCCTGTAGCTAGGACTACAGGCACACACCCCCATACTCTGCTTCACCTGTGGTTTGAGGACAGAAGGTGAGAGATGTGGAGAAGTGTCTCTAGGATCTGAGAGGTGTCAGAGGGGGGATGTCCGTACAGTCTTCCTGAGTCAGCATTGAGCTCAGGCCTCCCGTGAGCCAGGCGCCTGTGGTCCTTTTATTTATTTATTTTTTTTGAGTTGGAGTCTCACTCCGTCGCCCAGACTGGAGTGCAGTGGCCGCTCCCGACCACCGCAGCCTCGACCTGCTGGGCTCCGGCGATCCTTCCGCCTCAGCCTTCCAAGTAGCTGGAACTACAGGCGCCGCTACCATGCCCAGCTAATACTTTTTTTTATGAGTCGGAGTCTCACTCTGTTGCCCAGACATCCTCACAGCCACTGTAGCCTCAGCCTGTTGGGCTTAGGTGATCCTTCTGCCTCAGCCTTTCAAGTAACTAGAACCACAAACATGCACCACCATGCCTGGCTGAGTTTTTATTTATTGTAGAGACGAGGTCTCACCATGTTACTCAGGCTGGTCACAAACCCCTGAGCTCAGGATACTCTCTCACCTCCGCCTCCCAAAGTGCTGGGATGACAGGCACCCGGCTCGCCTGTGGTTTGGTGTTTGGGACGGGCAGGAACCTATAAAGTACAGGTCTCAGGCAGGGCTACTCTTACTCTGGTCCAGGGGATGATTCTGCTCCAGTGTGCCAAGTTCTTTGCCGCCTAAAAACAGTTTGCACATGCCATGCCTTCAGCCTAGAACATTCTCTTTCCTAGTCTTTGAAATCCTTCATATTTCAATTTAGAAATTCCCTCCTTGGCTGGGCGCAGTGGCTCAGGCCTATAATCCCATCACTTTGGGAGGCCCAGGTGAGAGGATTGAGCTCACAGGTTCGAGACCAGTCTGGGCAACTTGGCAAAACCTCATCTCTACAATAAATAAATAAATAAAATTAGCGCGTGGTGGCATGTGCCTGTAGTTCCAGTCACTTGGAAAGCTGAGGTGGAAGGATTGCCTGAACCCCCAGCAAGTAGAGGCTGCAGTGTCCGTGAGCATGCCTTTGCTCTCCAGCCTGGGCAACAGAGTGAGACTCTAACTAAAAAAAAAAAAAAAAAAAGAAAGAAATTCCCTCCTCAGACAGCCTTGTCTGATCTCTAAATCCAGACCAGCTCTCACCTGCTGTTCTCAGGGAATCCAGTTCCTTTCCTTCTTGGCATTTCTCACAATTAATAATAATGAGATAAGTAGAATTACATTGAGTCTTTGTCATGAGCATGTAAGCCCCTTGGGGGCAGGGAGCAGTCATCTTGTCCAACACTGTCCTTGGCAAGATGATGGACACACAGTAGCTGCTCAGGAAACATTAGTTGACTCTCACCTGTGAGTTTCTTCCCTTCGGTGTCAGGGTGTTTACATTCCCACCAACAGTTCTCCCAGTCCCACACCTGCTGTCTTTTGAATTGTTTTTTTGTTTTTGTTTTTTGATTTGGAGTCTCACTCTGTCGCCTAGGCTGGAGTGCAGTGGCCCTCTTACGGCCACCCCAGCGTTGACCTGCTGGGCTCCGGCGATCCTTCCACCTCAGCCTTCCAAGAAGCCGGAACTGCGGGCACACACTACCACGCCCGGCTAATTTTTGATTTATTGTAGAGACAAGGTCTTGCCAAGTAGCTTGGGCTGGTCTTGAATGTCCCCAGCCTCCCAAAGTGCTGGGATTACAGGCTAAGCCACTGAGTCCGGCCGTCTTTTGACTTGTTAACGACAGCCATCCTTTCTGGAGTTAGATGGCATATCATTATAGTTTTGATTTGCATTTGTCTATGGAAAACAATGTGGCGATTTCTCGAAGAACTAGAAATTAACCTTCCACATGATCCGGCAGTACTTTTCCTGGGAATACACCCAGAGGAACATAAATCACTACAAAAAAGACACCTGCACATGCATGTTTAAGGCCACAACATTCACAGTAGCAAAGACATGGAACCAACCCAAATGCCTAACAAAAGTGGACTGGATAAAGAAAATGCGGTACATATACATGATGGAATATTACGCAGCCATAAAGAAGAACAAAATCATGGCCTTTGCGGCAACTTGGATGTAGTTGGAGGCCAACTACCTACTAAGTGAACCATCACAGAAACAAAGAACTGAATACCACATGTTCTCATTCATAAGTGGGCCTTGAAGACTCATCACACTAGCACAAGAGTGGGATTGGCAGATGCTGGGCCCTGCCAGGGGTTCAAGGAAAAGAAGGGGGGCACATTACAACACAACTGGGGTACCTGGCCCACTCCCGGAGGAGAAAGAGCCAGCTAGAAGCCCAAACTTTATCTGCGTGCTGCCTACTTATGTTGCACACCCGCACCTGTACCTTACAACTCTAGAAGTTTTTTAAAAAGTATATATCAGATATATCAGGGTGTTAATATCTGCCTCATATGTCATTGTGAGGGCGGAACAAGAACGGAAGCGAGGAGGCTGACGCGCAGGTGGTCAGTGAATATTATTATGGTGACAATTCAGAGCCAAGTGAGGGCTGAAGACTCACAGAGGTGGGCACTTGGGGCTGTTTAGAGTTGGGTAGGCTTCATAGGATCCGGAGGGCAGAACAGCCTGAGCAAAGGCACGGAGGAGGGGAAGCGGAATGGCAGCATATGAACCTATGTGGCTGGGTGAAGCGTGTGGCTTGGGACAAACTGGGTAGAAAGACAGATCGGGGCCACATCAGGGAGACTCTTGAATGCCAACCCAACTTTATTTGTTTGTTTGTTTGGTAGGAACAGTGGGGCTGGCCTTGAACTTATGGCCTTGAACTCATGGCCTCACGTGATCCTCCCACCTGAGCCTCTCAACGTGCTGGGATTATAGGCCTGAGCCAGCACGCCTGGTCAGCCCAACACATTTAAACTTGATCATTAGTCAGTAGGGAGCCAATGAATGTTTTGGAGCAAAGGTGGCAATTGAAGAAGTTGTATTTTATTTTATTTTATTTTATTTTTCTCAGTTGGAGTCTCACTCTGTCAGCCAGGCTGGAGGGCAGTGGCTCATTCCCAGTCACCACAGCCTCGACCTGCTGGGCTCCGGCGATCCTTCCTCCTCAGCCTTCTAAGCAGCTGGAACTACAGGTGCGTGCTGCCACGCTTGGCTAATTTTTTTTTTTGATTTGTTGTAGAGATGAGGTCTTGCCAAGTTGCCTACGCGGGTCTTGCACCCGTGGGCTCAGGCAATCCACTCACCTCAGCCTCCCAAGGCGCGGGATTACAAGCTGAGCCACCGAGCCCGGCAGAAGTAGTATTTTAGAAAGATTATTAATTATGGCAAATCTGCATCCGATGGACCGAGGAAGTGATGAAAGGCAAAAAGCATGATCATTTCATTCAAGTTCTATCTCTAATTCTTGTGACCACATAAAGATATACAAGCAGCCGGGCTCGGTGGCTCAGCCTGAAATCCCACGCCTTTGGGAGGCTGAGGTGAGTGGACTGCCTGAGCCCGTGGGTTTGAGACCCACCTGG
>NW_007242096.1:16781-19190 GCF_000164805.1 Carlito syrichta | reverse complement strand
TTTTTTTTTTTTTTTTTTTTTGAGTTGGGGATCACATTTTATCACCCAGGCTGGAGTGTAGTGGTGTGATCACAGCTCACTGCAGCCTCAATTCAGCCTCAACCTCCTGGGCTCAGGTGATCCTTCTGCCTTAGCCTCCCAAGTAGTGGGTGTCACTAGGTCTACTCCCTCCCTTCCTCTCTCTCTCTCTCTCTCTCTCTCTTTCTTTCTTTCTGAGACGAAGTCTCACTGTGTTGCCCAGACTGGCCTCAAACCCCTGGCCTCAAGCAATCGTCTCGCCTCAGCCTTCCAAAATGGGATTACAGGCACAAGCCATTGGGTCCAGTCTGGACCCTTATGGAAAACAGTGGACTGAGGCAATCCTCACGCCTCAACCTCCCAAAGTGCTGGGATTACAGGCGTGAACCACCATGCCTGGCTTGTTAGTGTGATTAGTGTCACAAGAGAAGTTTGGTTAAGTGCTGAGGACACCCAGGGGAAGGGTTCAACCAGGGGTCCCAGAAGTTTTCAGAAGCTTGATTTAAAATTTGAAAGATGAACCCAGATGTGGTGACTCACACATGTAATCCCAGCACTTTGGGAGACTGAGGTGGGCAGATTGCTTGAGATCAGTCTGGGCAATATGGTGAAACCTCGTTTCTACAAAAAAAAAAAAAAAAAAAAAGCCAGGCATAGCATAGCAATACACTCCTGTAGCCCCAGCCTCTCAGGAGGCTGAGGTAGAAGGATTGCCTGAGTCCAGGAGGTCAAGGCTACAGTGAGCTGTGATCGTACCGCTGCACTCCAGCCTGGGCGACAGAGTGAGAACCTGACTCAAAATAAATAAATAATTAAATAAAAACCATGTAGAAGTTGCACAGGCCAGAAAAAAAAGTAGGCTGAAAAGGGAACATCAAGACAGAAGTCTGTAGGTTGGGAACAGCCCGGTGTGTTCAAAGGTGTGTGGCTTCAGGAGGGACATGTCATCTGAGGCACAGTCAGCCCTGAGCCCAAGCTACAAATCCTGCCACTGAAGAACTGGACATCCTTGGCTGAATTACTCAGACCTCTGAACCATTTTTCCCTGTTTGCAAAAACGAATGTGGTCGTCATACCGACCTGGGAGTGATACTGTGCAGGTTAAACGAGATGACAGGTGGCAAGCTGCAAACAGTGGGCACTCAATAATTAGTCATTGTGTGCCGCTTTTCAGAGCACTCCACTTTCTCTGTCTGCCCAGCATATACAACACAACCTGACACATGCTTGAGATTCAGTTTTTGAACGAGTGTATTCTTCACTTCATTTGATTCTCTTAAAACTATCCTCCCATCTCAGCCTCCTGAATAGTTGGGACTACAGGCATGTGCCACCACGCCTCGCTAATTTTTACATTTTGTGTAGAGACAGAGTCTCTCTGTGTTGCCTAGGCTGGTCTCCAACTCCTGGCCTCAAGCAATTTTCCTGCCTTGGCCTCCCAAAGCGCTGGGATTATAGGCATGAGCCACCACGCCTGGCCCCTCACACCAGACTGACCGCTGAGGAGTTCCAAATGGGCGCCTGTAACCCAAAGCCTCCGGGCCCAGGCAGGGCTGGTACCACCATCCTTGAGGCTGCTGGGGGTCTGAGAGGAACTTGGGACTCAGATTCTTCCCTAGTGGGCCCTGGTCCAGTGGGGGAGGGGAGGGTCGCTGGCTGTAACACCTTTCCGCAGGGCTGCCGGGCCTCCACCCCCCCGAGCCAGGGAGGTGGGGGCCAAGTTGAGCCGGGATTAGCTGGAGTGGAAGGAAGGCTCCTAGACCTGCAGAGAAGGGGGTACAGCGCCAGGGCACCATGCCGCTGCAGGAGGACACCCTCCGAGAGGTGTGGGCCTCTGACAGGTCTGGAAGCCCCCCACCCCTGTCTACCCGAACCCCGAGGGGGTGGGGGGGGAATCCCAGGTGGAGGAGCTGGAGGTGGTGGGCGGAGGAGGGGCAGGAGACAGGCTGATTCCTTTGCCACCCTCAGTGGGCATGAGGAAGATATCCCGAGTCCAGAGGCCCAGCGGTGCCCCAAGCAGGTATGTCACCCCGCTTGGAAAGGAAGCAGAAAGATGTCCCCACTGCTTTAAACCCACTCAGGGTAGGGGTCTGGGTGTGGGGTGGGTCTCCCCAGCAGGTCTGGAGGTTTGTAACTGGAGTTTTTTTGGAGGGGGGGAGAAAGGGTGTTTGGGTACATGGGGTACCCAGGGGAGGAACTGGGACTCTGGGGCACTGGGGTGGCCATGATGCACGGAAGGGGTCAGCCTTCCTCGCCCCAAGCAAGGGGCTGCGGGTCCCCTCCGGATAATCCGCGGTTATTTCTGGCGGCTCAAGGGATTAGAGGGGGCTGGGCAGCCCTCGGAGCCCCCCTTTCCCTCCTCGCCCTGCTCTTGACCCCCATTCCACAGCG
>NW_007242096.1:12308-16330 GCF_000164805.1 Carlito syrichta | reverse complement strand
GACGCCAGCCGTCGCAGCGAGGCAGACACGCTGCGGGAGAAACAGCGTCCACTCCTCTGGCCTTGACTTTGAGCCAGGTATTGTGCTAAGCACCAAGGTTAGGAGGTGGATTTCCTTGTTCTTTCCCCTCATTTTACAAATGGGGAAACCGAGGCACAGGAGGGAGTCAGAAGTAGCCCCGATGGGTCTGACTCAGTGCCAGAAATAGGCCGGGCGGTGGCTCATGCCTGTAATCCCAGCACTTTAGGAGGCTGAGCCGGGAGGATTGCTCGAAGCCAGGAGCTCCAGCCTGAGCAACATAGCGAGACTGCGTTTCTACAAAAATAAAAAAATTAGCTGGGCACAGTGGCACGTGCCTGTAGTCCCACCTACTTGGGAGGCTGAGGCGGGAGGATCGCCTGGGCCCAGGAGGTCGAGGCTGCATTGAGCCTCTGTACTCCAGACTGGGTGACAGAGTGAGACCCCCCAACTCCAAAAAAAAAGGGGGCAGAAACAGAGACAGACAAGGACAGGAAGAAGCAGCAGAGTGGCTGCAGGGAAAAAAAGGAAACTGGAAGGGGGTAAGGAGGCGGTGAGGGAGGAGGACTGCAGGAGAGAGGGGAAGGGCCTGCAGAGAAAGGCGTCTTCCCAGGATCCCATTCCTCCAACTCCAGCTCACTCTCCTGACCTGTAGACCCCGAAAACTGGGGGGGGTCACCCGGTTCTCCCAGAAAGGCGCCAGGGCTCCTTCGGCTCCTGGTGCCCATTCATCACCTCCCAGCAGTTAGGAGAAGCTGGGCTCCCCAGATTAGGAGGCCTCCACCCGAGTCCCCCGTTACAAGGAGTTTCTACCTACAGAGGAAGAGGAGGATGAAGAGGACCACGAGGATGATGAGGAAGAGGAGGAAGAGGAAAAGAAAGAGAAGATCCCTCTGCCTTCCAAGAAGCCCCTTAAAGAGAAGACTTCTACAGACGTGAAGGAGAGGAGGGCCAAGTCCCAGGGCCCAAAGGGTGGGTGTTGGGAGCGCAGAGACAGCAGACACAGACCAGCATAGACAGCCCTGCCCCTGAGCAGCTTGGAGTCTCAATGATACACAGCTGTCCAGACCACAGAAGGGGCCCAGTGCCTTGCCAGAGGGCTTTTCTGTGGATGGTATCTTCCCCCTGATGGTTCTTCAAGAAAATAGACCAGCATGTCCCTCCCCCACTCCACCCTCAGCCCCTCTGGCCCCTGCCCAGGGAGCTCTGTGAGCCAGGGCAGAACAAAAGATTTTTTTCTTTGTGATTCTTTTCTTTTTTCTTTTTTTTTAGAGTCAGAGGCTCACTCTGTTGCCCAGGCTGGAGTGCAGTGGCATGCCACGGCCACCGCAGCCTTGACCTGCTGGACTCAGGTGATCCTTCTGCCTCAGCCTTCCAAATAGCTGGAACCACAGGCGCACACCTCCATGCCCGGCTAATTTTTTTATTTATTGTAGAGGCGAGGTCTTGCCAAATTGCCCAGACTGGTTTTGAACCCCTAGGCTCAGGCCATCCTCTTGTCTCTGCCTTTCAAAGTGCTGTGATTACAGGTGTGGGCCACTGTACCTGGGTTCTTTGTGATTTTTGTTTAGTTTTTGTTGTAACTCGATGTGAATTATCTTTAATTTTTTAAAAAAGTGTCAAAGTGATTACAGTAAGAAGAAATCGATGATATGTGCTGTGGTGGCTCCCTGGTAGGTGTACCTCACCCTTCATGTACTGGCAGTCTGGACTAAATGTGTGGAGGCAGCTAGAACCCTGGACCTCTGGGGAAGGGAGAGAACACTCTGGAGGTGGCAAGAGTGGGTTTTCTGGAGCAACGGGCAGAAGGCAGGATCCAGAGGCTCAGTTACAAGGCCCAATGGGGCTCACTCTGTCACCTGGGCTGGAGTGCAGTGGCATGATCACAGCTCACTGCAGCCTTGACAGCCTGGGCTCAGGTGATCCTTCCGCCCCAGCCTCCCAAGCAGCTGGAACTATGGACGTGTGCCACCATGCCCAACTCATTTTAGTTTTTTTAAATTTTTTGTAGAGACAAGGTCTGGCTATGTTGCTCAGGCTGGTCTTGAAATCCTGGGCTCAAGCAATGCTCCCACCTTGGCCTCCCAAAGTACTGGGATTACAGGCATGAGCCACCACACCTGTCCAGTCCAGCTCCAGGAGCTGCTTGTTAAGCTCCTGGTTTTTACACAGCACTTTTTTGGACTCAGAGAGGAAAAAAAAAAAAGGCAAGCAGAAGGTAGACTATGGGCCCCAGTCAGGCCTTACACCTCCCTGGACCCTGGAAGGAGCACGAGTGGGTTGGAGGATGGTCTTTAGCCCTGGTAGGCGCCATCTTTGTCTCAGCCCCATCTTCCATTCCAGGGGACCCAGGAAGCCCTGATGCCCCACTGAAACCTCTTCGTATGAAGAAGAAGGAAGCCCCAGGAGGGGAGGGGACCAAGATAAGAAAGACAAAGAAGAAAGGTGAGCCGTGAGCCGTCTCAGGGAGGCATGGGGCACCCTGGCTGTGGCGGAGGTGTGACCCTTTCCTATCCACCATGCAGGGTCCGGGGAGGCTGACAAGGACCCCTCCAGAAGCCCCGACAAAGCCAAGAAGAAGAGTCCGGCGGCCATGTTTCTGGTTGGGGAAGCTGGCCCTGCTGAAAAAGCCGTGAAGAAGAAAGGTATCCACAGTGGCTCCAGGGGCCATCACAGCTTGTGGTGGCTTGGGGGATGGGGAGCTGGGGGACCCTTATGCCATGGGGTGGGGTGTCGGGTAAGGAGGGTGGCTCCTAGAGAAAACGTGTGGGGCATCTTGACCTCCCGGTTTGACATCTATGTGGTCTCAGGCAGGCATCTGGGCCGTTCTGAGGCTCTCATCGTAAAACAGGGGCACACCCTCTCGGGGTGGAGGGGAGGGTCCAGGTGAGACATGGTTGTTGGGAGCACTTTGCTGACAATGGGTGGGGACCTCACAACCTTGCTCCTCTCTGCGCCCAGGCACTCCAAAAGGCCCAGAAGAGGAGAAGAAAGAGGAAGAGGAGGAGGAGGAGGAGGACACCGCTGTGGCGACCAAGAACAGCAATCAGAAGGGCAAAGCCAAGGGAAAAGGCAAAAAGGTCGGGGCCCCGAGGGGGGGCTGAGGTCTCTTCGGGGGGCGGTGGGGTCCTGGACTCGGGGGACTGGAGGCTGGGGTCTCATAGGCTAGGCCTTAGAGTCACTTGGGATTAGAATCTTGGCTCCTCCTGTGACAGAGTTTCAGGACAAAGGCACCAGGTTTGTGGACCAGAAGAGGCGTTTGTGGGGTCACTAGGCTAGGACTGGCCACCCCAAGGGCCTTGTGTCCTCAAGTCTCTGCAGTGTGACTATCAGACACAGCCAGAGATGTCCCTGTAGCCCCCATGATTTCTGTAGCAGAGAGATGGTCATCCAGGCAGAGAGGCACAGGTGTACACACCTTTGGGCACACTGACTGACTGACTGATAGTCGGCTGTACCCATGGTTACATCGTTCCACCCTACCGCCCTGAGCTCCCCAAGTGCTTTCTGCCACCCACCCCAGGACCTCCCAACAACTAAATAATCCAGCGTGTTAATACCTGACTGTCAGAGGCCTCCAGGCTCCTCCTCCAAGCTTACAGGTGTCCATTCTACTTTGAATTGAGGCCAGGGCAATGGCTCACGCCTGTAACTCTAGCAATTTGAGAGGCCCAGGCAGGAGGATTTCTTTTTCTTTTCTTTTTTTTTTTTTTGAGTTGGAGTCTCACTCATCACCCAGGCTGGAGTGCAGTGGCATGCTCACGCCACCACAGCCTAGACCTGCTAGGCTTAGGTAAGCCTTCCGCCTAAGCCTTCCAGGTAAACGGAACTATAGACGCACACCACCATGCCCAGCTAGTTTATGATTTATTGTAGAGATGAGGTCTCACCAAGTTGCCTGGGCTGGTCTTGAACCCTCAGGCTCAGACAATCCTCTTACCTCGGCCTCCCAAAGTGCTGGGATTACAGGCTGAGCCACCGCACCAGGTCCTTTTTTTTTTTTT
>NW_007242096.1:5056-12010 GCF_000164805.1 Carlito syrichta | reverse complement strand
GAGCCACCGAGCCTGGCTCCTTTTTTTTTTTTTTTTAAGTTGGAGTCTCACTATCACCCAGGCTGGAGTGCAGTAGCACGCTCATGGCCTCTACAGCCTCGACCTACTGGGCTCAGGCGATCCTTCTGCCTCAGCTTTCCAAGTAGCTAGAACCACAGGCATGCACCACCATGCCCGACTTAATTTTTTGTTTTATTGTAGAGACGAGGTCTCACCAAGTTGCCCAGGCTATTCTCGAACTTGTGGGCTCAGGCAATCCTCGCGCCTCTGCATCCCAAAGTTCTGGGATTATAAGTGTGAGCCACCATGCCCAGCCAGGAGGCCAGTAGTTTGAGACCAGCCTGACCAACATAACAAGACTCTCCCCATCTCTACAAAAAAATTTTCTTTTTTCTTTTTGAGTCAGAGTCTCACTCTGTCACCCACGCTAGAGTGCAGTGGCACACTCACAGCCACTGCAGCCTCGACCTGCTGTCGCCTCAGCCTTCCAAGTAGCTGGAACTACGGACATGTGCCACCATGTCTGGCTAATTTTTTTAATTTATTGTAAAGATGTGGTCTTACCAAGTTGCCCACGCTGGTCTTGAACCTGTGGGCTCGAGTAATCCTTTCTCGCCTTGGCCTCCCAAAGTGCTGAGATTGTAAGTGTGAGCCACCACACTCGGCCTCTACAAAAAAATTTTTTAAATACTAGCCAGGTGTTGAACACCGGTAGTAAGTAGTCCTGGCTACTTTGAAGGCTGAGGTGAGTGGATCATTTGAACACAGTAGCTCGAGGCTGCAGTGAGCTGTGATTGTGCCACTGTACTCCAGCCTGGGCGACAGAACAAGAGCCTATCCCTAAAAAAAAAAAATTATCAATATTTTGAATTGTCCCTGCCTACGAACAGTACTTGGGCACCAACACAAGTCAGCTAGAGTAAGCAGGAGAAAGAGGTCCCACCGAGAGAGAAAAAGCCCATCTGAGACATGGGTTTCCCCCAGTGGAGAGATCACTACAAGGGTGTGGCCTGGGTTTTAGCTTTGTGGGTTTATTAGTTTGTGCAGGCGTGATCAGGTCTTTGGGGATTGATTCACATTAACCAAGATCACCAGATGCTGATGTATAAACTGAAAGGCCCGTTTAATATCTCCCAGGGGGACTATAGCTTCAGAGCAGCCTTCAATACAGTAGGCTCTGGAAATGCACAGCTGTGGCTATGTTTGAATAAGCCCTGGCTTTCTCCACATCGCATTCCAAACACAGTCTTGTGTTTCCCAAGTTTTTTCTGGAGCAGCTCAGGGTGGCGAATCGATGGTCATTTGCCCCCGAGCTAAGGGCCTTCTGTCCTACACCAGCTTTGCCTCACACACACTGCAAGCGTGTCCTCCACAAGAAGTGGCCGGCCACAGTATGGCAGTGCTTCTTAGTGGCTCACAAATAGCATTTAACCTCCCAGTGCCACCCCGGACTGGCAGTCCATGTTCTCTCTTGTTGGGAAAGTCGGGCTTAGAATCTCAGCTCCCCTCCTTTGAGGCATGGGACATGGGAACGAAGGGCACCAGGTTTGTGAAGGGGACATTGCCCAAATTTTGAGTCGGAGTCTCACTCTGTTGCCCAGGCTGTAGCGCAGCGGTACACTCACAGCCACTGCAGCATCGACCTGCTGGGCTTAGGCGATCCTTCCGCCTCAGCCTTCCCAGTAGCTGGAACTATAGGCGCCCACCACGCCCGACTAATTTTTTGATTTATTGGAGAGACGAGGTCTTGCCATGTTGCCCAGGCTGGTCTCAAGCCCGTGGGGTCAGGCAATCCTCTCACCTCTGCCTCTCAAAGTACTGGGATTACAGGTGTGAGCCACTGAGCCCAGCTGGGGGGATGTCTTTTTAAAGACTTCATCTCTTACTAGTTATGTGAACTTGGGCAAGTTACTTCTCTAAGCCTCAGTTCCCCATCTGTACAATGGGGACAGCTACTACAGCAGGTTGATATGAGGATGAAATGAGTTAATATTTGAAAAGTGCTGAGAACTATGGCACATTGGTAGAGTTTGCACAAGTGTTTGTTAAGGTTGTAAATAAGTAAGGTCTGTCCCAGGTATCCATCCCCACTGTACCTGCTTCTCAGGTGAGAACACTGAGTCACTGTGTGGTAAAAAGGTAACAAACGTGATGGACAGTCAATGGTGGAATCAGAATTTGAACCAGGCTGTTCTGGCTCCAAAGCCTGGGATCTTAACCACGAGCTAAAGAGAATAAGAATGTCACTGAGGCCAGACATGGTGGCTTATACCTGTAATCCCAGCACTTTGGCTGAGACAGGAGGATTGCTTGAGCCCAAGAGTCTGAGCCCAGCCTGGTCAATGTAGCAAGACCTCATCTCTACAAAAACTTTTTAAAATTTGCCGCATGTGGTGGTGATTTTCATCTGTGAGCTGTAGTCCTCATGATCGTGCCACTGCACTCCAGTCTGGGTGACAGGGTGAGACCCTGATTCAAAAAAAAAAAAAAAGTTGCTGGGCCCTCCAGAGCCTCCTGACATAGCTGTGTGGGCTGCTGGGGTCCTGGGTGTAGAGGTGGCCCAGCCTCAAGGAACAGCTGTGCTCTAGCCAGTCTCCCTGTTCTCTCCTCATGCAGAAAGCGGTGAGTTGTCCTGCCAGCGCTGCTGCTGTGGGCGGGGGGGCTGGCGCTCTGAGGCTGATGCGCCCTGCCCTCTGCCCCCACCCAGAAGGAGGAGAGGGCCCCGTCGCCCCCCGTGGAGGTGGACGAGCCCCGGGAGTTTGTGCTCCGGCCCGCCCCGCAGGGCCGCACGGTGCGCTGCCGGCTGACCCGTGACAAGAAGGGCATGGATCGGGGGATGTATCCCTCCTACTTCCTGCACCTGGACACGGAGAAGAAGGTGGGTGGGGAGAGGCGGCTGGCAGGGAGCCCTGAGGGGCCGGCCAGGGCCATGGGACCCATGGGCCTCCTCTCTCCCCGTGGTTTACCTCTGTCCTCTCCCACCTCTTCCCCATGCCCTCACCTGTCGCCCCTTCTCCCCAGGTGTTCCTCTTAGCTGGCAGGAAACGGAAACGGAGCAAGACGGCCAATTACCTCATCTCCAGCGACCCCACCAACCTGTCCCGAGGAGGGGAGAACTTCATCGGGAAGCTGAGGTGGGGCTGGGGGCTGGGGTCAGCAAGAGGGCCTTGGCCAGTCGTCTTGTCCTATGGGGCCGGGCCCACCACGCTGGACACTCTGGGAATGTCTCCCAGCCAGGACCTCTCACACTATGATGTGCACGGATCACCTGCCTTGTTAAAATGACTCAGTGGATCCGGCTACTCGGAAGGCTGAGGCGGAAGGATCGCCAGAGCCCAGCAGGTCGGGGCTGTGGTGGCCGGGAGCGGCCACTGCACTCCAGTCTGGGCGACAGAGTGAGACTCCAACTCAAAAAAACAAACAAACAAACAAACAAAAAAATGACACAGTGGCTCTGGGGTGGGGTCTGCGTCTCTAACCCACACCCAGGTGATTCCCACACTGCTGGTCCAGTGGCCTTGCTTGAGGTGAGCCTCTGCATCAGGCCTTATTTTAATTATTATTATTATTTTTTGAGACAGGGTCTCACTCTGTCGCCCAGGTTGGAGTGCAGTGTTGGAATCCTAGCTCTCTGCAGACTGGAACTGCTGCTCCCCCTCAGTCTCCTGGGTAGCTAGGACTACAGGCAGGCGTCACCATCACCATGCTCAGCTAATTTTTCTTTTGGTAGAGATGCAGTCTCCCTATGTTGTGATCCCCCTGTCTTGACCTCCCAAAGTGCTGGAATTACAGGCATGAGCTACCGTGCCCGGCCTATTTACGTATTTAACAAAAATTTTATTTTATTTTTATTTATTTATTATTTCATTTTGAATTGGAGTGACTCTGTTGCCCAGGCTGGAGTGCAGTGGCATGCTCATGGCCACCCCAGCGTCAACCTGCTGGGCTTAGGTAATCCTTCAGCCTCAGCCTTCCAACTAGCCGAAACTACAAGCACATGCTACCACACCTGACTAACTTTTTGATTTATTGTAGAGATGAGGTCTCACCATGTTGCCCAGGTTGGTCTCGGACCCACGGGCTCAGGCAGTCCTCTCGTTTCGGCCTCCCAAAGTGCTGGGATTATAGGTGTGAGCTACCACACCCGGCTCTTAACAAAAATTTTATTTTATTTTTATATTTACTTTTTTTTTTTTTTTGAGTTGGAGTCTCACTCTGTCGCCCAGACTGGAGTGCAGTGGCCGTTCCCGGCCACCGCAGCCTCGACCTGCTGGGTTCCGGCGATCCTTCCGCCTTAGCCTTCCAAGGAGCTGGAACTACAGGCGCGCGCTACCACCCCCAGCTAATTTTTGATTTATTGTAGAGATGAGGTCTCACCAAGTTGCCCAGGCAGGTCTCGAACCCACGGGCTCAGGCAATCCACTCACCTCAGCCTCCCAGAGGCGTGGGATTACAGGCTGAGTCACCGAGCCCGGCTTATATTTACTTTTTTGAGTTGGAGTCTCACTCCATTGCCCAGGCTGAAGGGCAGTGGCACACTCACAGCCATCCCAGTGTTGACCTGCTGGGCTCAAGCAATCCTGCTGCCTCAGCCTTCCAAGTAGCCGGAACTACAGGCGCACGCGACCATGCCCGGCTAATTTTTTTGATTTATTGTAGAGAGGAAGTCTCGCTAAGTTGCCCGGGCTGGTCTCGAACCCATGGGCTCAGGCAATCCACTCGCCTCGACCTCCCAAAATGCTAAGATTACAGGCTGAGTCATTGATTGAGCCCTGCCTAACAAAAATTTTAAAAGGTCTATCTCTTTGTCATGCATAGTTCTAAATGACTTACAAATATTAACCCACTTAATCCTCTTGTTGTCCAAATGAGGGAAATACTGTTGTTATGCCCATTTTATGAATGAGGAAGTTGAGGCTCAGAGTTTAAGTAACTTGCCTAAAATCCCACAGCTAGTTAGAGATGGAGCTGGCATTTATACACTGCCTAGTCTCCTTGTAAATCCAGCTTGTTAAAAAACCTTCCCGTAGGGGTAAGCCTGGGGCAGGACATGAATTGCTCAGTCCTAGGACACCCCCTCCCCTTACACAGGAAGCACTGGAGATTGCTTGGCTGTGCGGAGGGGTTTGGGCAGGGACGTGGGACCCCGTCAGCTCCCCACTGCTTACAGGTCCAACCTCCTGGGCAACCGCTTCACTGTCTTTGACAACGGGCAGAACCCACAGCGTGGAGGGAGCAGTAACGTGGAGAGCCTGCGGCAGGAGCTGGCAGCTGTGATCTATGTGAGAACCCCCTTCCTCCCAGGTTGGCCTCCCCACTCCCAGGGGCTGGCCTCACGGGCCTCTCCCTCCCAGGAAACCAACGTGCTGGGATTCCGCGGTCCCCGGCGCATGACTGTCATCATCCCTGGCATGAGTGCGGACAACGAGAGGGTCCCCATCCGGCCCCGAAATGTGAGCTTTGTACCTCCCTGGCCCCTGTCCCTGGGGGTCCTGCTCCCTGTGAGACCCACTTTGGGGAACAGAGGGGCGGGGGCTCAGCGTACCCCACACCAAGGCCCCTGAGCACGTGTGTCACCCTCCAGCGCAAATTCATTCTGGCAACCTGTGGCATGGATGTGGTGGGTTTTGGGTGGTGGGATTCACTAAAATAACCATAGTGGGCTTTGGAGGTTTTTTCTGAGTTTACATCAAATTCACATGTTACATCCATTCACATCTTCACTGAACACACACACTGAGTGCCAAACATCATTCTAGGCAGCCGGAAGACATCAGTGGACTAAAGGAGGCTCTGCCCTCTTGAGGGCTTTCTAGTGGGAGGGGACAGTCATCGTGATAAAAAGCGAATTATGGGCCAGGCTCGGTGGTTCAGCCTGTAATCCCAGCGCTTGGGGAGGCTGAGGTGAGTGGAATGCCTGAGCCCGCAGGTTCGAGACTCACCTGGGCAACTTGGCGAGACCTCATCTCTACAATAAATAAAAAATGAGCCAGGCGGGTGGTAGTGCTCACCTGTAGTTCCGGCTTCTTGGAAGGCTGAGGTGGAAGGATCGCCGGAGCCCAGCAGGTCGAGGCTGTGGTGGCCGGGAGCGTGCCACTGCACTCCAGTCTGGGTGACGGAGCGAGACTCCAACTCAAAAAAAAAAAAAAAGCAAATTATGGAGCATGTTAGAAGGTGACAAGTGCCATGAAAGACAGAAAAGGTCAAATGGAGGAGGGGAGAGGACAAGGGTGTGTGTGTGTGTGTGTGTGTGTGTGTGTGTAGGTTTCCACATTAAATGCTGTCATCTGTGATTTCCATATTAAATACCATGATCAGTGATTTCCATATTAAATACAGATCACCTTCCCTGTGAGGCAGCAAGCGTGCAGGTATCTGTGGGAAGAGCATCTGGGCAGAGGGAAGGGAGCCAGAGCAACGGCCCTGAGGCAGGAGGGTGCCTGGTGGATTTGAGGAACAGCAAGGTAGCCAGTGTGGCTAGAGGGAGATGAGGTGGGAGATAGGGAGTCCTAGCAGGGTTTTGAGCAAAAGAGTGACATGACTTGTGTGTGTGTGTTGTTTTTGAGTCAGAGTCTCACTCTGTCGCCCATGCTGGAGTGCAGTGGCATGCTCCCGGCAACCGCAGCCTCAACCTGCTGGGCTCCAGCGATCCTTCCGCCTCAGCCTACCAAGGAGCTGGAACCACAGGCGCGTGCCACTATGCCCGGCTAATTTTTAAAAATTTATTGTACAGATGTCCTGGGTCAGGACATGAATTGCTTAGTCCTAGGACATCCCCTCCCCTTACCAGGTTGCCCAGGCTAGTCTCAAACCCTTGGGCTCAAGCAATCCTCTTGCCTGTGCCTCCCAAACTGCTGGGATTACAGGCATGAGCCACCGCGCCTGGCTTACTTGTATTTTTTTTTTTTTGAGTTGGAGTCTCACTGTGTCGCCCAGACTGGAGTGCAGTGGCCG
>NW_007242096.1:3468-4888 GCF_000164805.1 Carlito syrichta | reverse complement strand
GTGTGTGTGTGTGTGTGTGTGTGTGTGTGTGTGTGTGTGTGTGGTATGGGGTAAGGTGGAGAGATGTCCTGGAGAGACGTGGCCTCCCTGGGACACAGAATGACAGTCCTGTGCCCTGCTCTTTAGCACTGCGGGGAGGGTGAGCCCAGGCTTTCAGTCTCAGGATGACTCGCATGCCGCATACTCACAGGATACTGATGTCACTTTACTCATTTACAATGAAAAGTAATACCCCAGTCAGCGGATCACACATCCTTCCCTGCTGGAGAGTCACGTCGCAATCAGAGGCCAGGCTGACCCGCAGGCACCAGCCATGGGAGACTCGGCCTTGTGGCTACACACAGCCTGTGGGTCCCACAGCTGCTCAGTCCATGCCTGGAATAAACACACAAATCCTCCCAACGCAGGGCCTCCTGCCCTTGTTTGGGCTTGGTCGGAGCTACCCAGTGCCGCTTTGGGTCTCTTCATCTTCCCCATCGTTCATTCATCCTACAATCGGGTATTGAACACAGACTCCGCCAGGCATGGAAAATAAACACAACCGTTATCAAGATAATATCTATAGCCGGGCGTGGTGGCACACACCTGTAGTTCCGGCTACTTGGAAGGCTGAGGCAGAAGGATCACCTGAACCCAGAAGGTCGAGGCTGCGGTGGCCATGAGATGCCACTATATTCCAGCCAGGGCAACAGAGTGAGAATCCGACGCAAAAAAAAAAAAAAAAAAAAGATAATACCTAATAGTCTCTGAGAACCTCCTCTGTGCCGGGAACTGTTCCAAATAACATCGCATGTGCTGTTCACTTATTTACTTACTCCTCACAACACCTTGCTGGGAGGGAAACTAAGGCACAGGAATGTTAATAAAAGACTATTCCTGCCCTTAGTGTATCTAGTCCTTTTCACGAGAAACATTAAAAGCAGGTGTCATGGGAGATTGGAGCTGAGACGTCAATTCAGAAGTGAGGTCAGGACTCGCACTAAGCCATGAATATGAACAGATAACAAGAAAGCTCAGGAGAGAAATATCACAAGAGCACTGTCATACAAACCCTGTTCCTTTCAGAAAACTTCTCTGAGGACACTTCCTTTTAACCACTTTTTGTTGTTGTTGCCCAGGCTGGAGTGCGGTGGCATGCTCATGGCTTCCACGTACTGGACTCAGGCGATCCTTCTGCCTCAGCCCCCTCAGTAGCTGGGATTACAGGCACGTGCCACCATGCCAGCTAATTTTCTTATTTTTGTTTTTGTGGAGACGAGGTCTTGCTATGTCGTCCAGGCTAGTCTCAAACTCCTGGACTCAAGTCTCCAAAAGATTACAGGTGTGAGCCACTATGCTCAGCTCTTTTAACCACTGTTGACCTGTGCATGTCCCCAGGTTTGATTATGTGCTCCCCCCGCCCCCTTTTTTTTTTTTTTTT
>NW_007242096.1:0-2723 GCF_000164805.1 Carlito syrichta | reverse complement strand
CACACACACACACACACACACACACACACACACACACACACACACACACACACGCAAGGGCATGCACAGGTGCCCGGGCCCCTTCTTTGGGCAGCTGCTGGCCACTTCTAACCATCCTCTCCCTATCCACTCCTCCCGGGCCCCCCAGGCCAGCGATGGCCTGCTGGTACGCTGGCAGAACAAGACACTGGAGAGCCTCATCGAGCTGCACAACAAACCGCCTGTCTGGAACGACGAAAGCGGCTCCTACACCCTCAACTTCCAAGGCCGGGTCACCCAGGCCTCAGTCAAGAACTTCCAGATTGTCCACGCCGATGACCGTGAGTATCTGAGGGCCCAGGCTCTCAGGACCCCGACCCTCGCTCAGGCCTCCCCTCACCTCCTCCCTGCAAACACTAGCCTGGTCCTAGCCTTTCTCCCCAGAACTGGAACATTGGCAAGGTCACTGTCTCCTCTGTGGGTGCTGACACTGTGGTCCCAGGAGCCTCAGATATTCTAAGCCGGTGCCTTAGGGCTCATTGTTCCGGGTTCCCATTCCAGGGTTGACCAGAGCAGTGGGTTACATACTGGGGCCTTCTGGGTACGATTGTGTTGAAGGAAAAGGTCTGAAGGTCGGTTGGAATCTGAAGACCACTGACAGTCCAGCCTCTCTGTGGTCAAAGAGGGTGCGGAGGCTCAGAGAGGGGAGCTCCTTGCTTCAAGTCTCTCCGCTCCTCCAGGCAGTTAGGCTGGCCCTCAAAACTTATTTCACAGCTGGGCTCGGTGGCTCAACCTGTAATCCCGCGCTTTGGGAGGCTGAGGTGAGTGGGTGGCCTGAGCCCGCGGGTTCGAGACCCGCCTGGGCAACTTGGCAAGACCTCATCTCTACAATACATAAAAAATTAGCCGGGCGTGGTAGTGCGCGCCTGTAGTTCCAGCTACTTGGAAGGCTGAGGCGGAAGGATCGCTGGAGCCCAGCAGGTCGAGGCTGTGGTGGCCGGGAGCGGTCACTGCACTCCAGTCTGGGTGATGGAGTGAGACTCCAACTCAAAAAAAAAAAAAAAAATTTATTTCACAACATGTACACAGTGCCTTCTATGTGTCAGGCTGTTCTCAGGATTTTACAGATATTGACTTACTAAATCTCTTCAATATCCTTGTAGGGAAGGTACTATTATTATCCCTACCTGGTAGACAAGAAAACTTGAGACACAGAGAGGTTGAGTAACTTGCCCATGGTCACACAGTTAGGAAATGGTAGAGCTGGGATTCGAACTCTGGAAGTCTGGCTCCGGTGGCCATACTCTTAACCTCTTCAAGACGGTTGTTTTTAGGGGCAGGGAATATTAATTAAGCATTTTTGAGGGCCTACACTATATCTTCTCTAAAGTGAGGCCCAAGGACTACCTTCGAAGAGTTGGGGAAAGCTGGCCAGGTGAAGTGGCTCACGCCTGTGATTCCAGCACCTTGGCAGGCTAAGGCAGGAGGATCGCTGGAGCTCAGGAGTTTGAGACCAGCCTGGGCAACACAGCAAGACCTTGTCTCCACAAAAAATAAAAAATTAGCCTGACATGGTGATGCACACCTATAGTCCCAGTGCATGCCACTGTGCTCCAGCCTGGGTGACAGAGTGAGCCTCTGACTCAAAAAAACGAAAAAGACGTACCCTGAACACAAGGAAAAATGTCCCTGTTACTAGCCTGAGGGAGAGGTCCCACTAGGGTGAGGAAATTTGGCGGTAGGTGTTTCCCAAAGGACTCTGGGTTCACAGGGTTAGTCTCCCCTGTATCCCATTCCATCTTGGGATGTGCTCCCAGTGTCACCTGTCCCGTGGCCTTGGGATTGCTCTCCAGATCATGTTTCCGGTGGAGCCTGGTCTGCCTGAGTTTGGGGGTATTTTTAGCAACTTCCTGTCCCCATAGATGCTGGGGGAGGTGTTGAGATTGGGGCTGGGAACCTGGATCAGAGACGGGATAGGCACAGAGCGAGGCCACTGGCAGAGGAAGGAAACCAGGGGGCTAGTCCAGGATTGAGCCTGGGGTTTAGGGTGGACTTGGGGACTGAGGGTGGCAAGGAAAGATGGGGCCAGAAGACAACAGAGAAGTTGGGAAGGAAGGGTTCTGGGCTTGGGTGAATTTGACAGGGTCCTATACTTGGTTAAGTGCCTGCTGTAGGCATGGCAACGGCTAAGTCAGGGTCCCTGCCCTCAGGGGCTTACAGCGTGACTGATCATAGAGCTGCATGTGGGTGTGGGGTGCGATAGGAAGAAGGGGTGGGTGTTGAGTAACTGAGATGGTGGCTGAGGGTAGGGGCCCCGAAGCAAGGGAGAGCCTTCTCCCGAGGTGAGGGCGTTGTCTGCCAGGATGGGGGTCCAAGGAGGTGTCGGGCCCCCCACCCGTCTTGTGTCCATAGCCGACTATATCGTGCTGCAGTTCGGCCGCGTGGCGGAGGACGCCTTCACCCTAGACTACCGGTACCCGCTGTGCGCCCTGCAGGCCTTCGCCATCGCCCTCTCCAGTTTCGACGGGAAGCTGGCCTGCGAGTGACCCCGGCGCCCCTCGGCGCCCCCAGGGCCCGCCAGCGTGGGGGAAAGGATCCAGCGGAGGCTCGCAGAGCCCCTCCAGCGCAGCCTCCACGGGAGACTCCTCCTCCGTCGGGGGCTGACCCTCACCGCCGCTCGGTGACCTCTGTCCGCTCCCCAGCCTGGCAAGGCCGAGGCAGGAGGAGCTCGGGCGGCGGGCGGG
>NW_007242095.1:0-799 GCF_000164805.1 Carlito syrichta | reverse complement strand
GGATGGAAATCAGGGGGAAAATCCAAATCGGTTTACTGAAAAGAACTAAAGAAGGCTTTTATTCTCAGTGAAGTGTTCTAACGCTTTCAAATATAACTTCCACATTACTTCCCATAATTTCAAAGAAGGCCAATCCTATCAAGCTTTCCCATTTTCCTTTCGTGCTGCTCCTCCCTATTTCCTCAACCACAATGGGTCGAAGGCCCCACTGTCAAGTGATTCGAGCCTGTGTCCTGAATAATTAGCATACATGGGAGTTCAAATGTCGACTGAACTTCTATGGCAGAATAGCATAGAATAATAATACAGACACTTGGACTTGAATATGTTGTATCTTTGGCTCTTGTGCCAGCATGAGCTCCATGGAGCTCTTTCACACCATTACACAGAAGAAGGTGTGAGGTCTAGGAGCTACGCCTGATCCAGTGAAGGCCGCTCTTGAGAGCAGTGCCCAGGAAAGGAGGGACCTGGAGCCATACCAGACTGACAGTCAGTCACCCAGGTGTCATGGAGCAAGTTCCGCGGAAGGACCATGACCGGAAGGGGAAGCAGGAGGCAGTTAAGGAAGGATGTAGCTTCTGATAACAAATCTCCAATGTGATACGAAACTGGAGTTTGCAGATCGCACACAAATATTACATTAGAAAAGAGAAACGGGCAAGAATCATCTCTCCAATACATCCAAAAATTAGCCGGGCGCGGTAGCACGCGCCTGTATTTAGAGCTACTTACAAGGCTGAAGTTGAAGGATCGCCGGAGCCCAGCGGGTCGAGGCTGCGGTGGCCGGGAGCGGCCACTG
>NW_007242094.1:0-824 GCF_000164805.1 Carlito syrichta | reverse complement strand
CAAATGTATTCCTAAGATTGCAGTTTCTATACTGTAGGCTGTTAGCACATGAACAGCTAACCCCACAGTGTTTCACAATTGTAAAGCCTAACTCACACTTCTAACAGTATAAACATGCGCAATGCCTCTTTCTTCATGATTTTTCCAACATTATTCACGTTCCATTTTTCAATGTTTTTTAAAATTTTATTTTGTGGCTTGATTGTTAGAGTCAGAGTCTAACTCTGTCGCACAGAGTAGACGGTCACAGACACTGCAGCCTCCAACTCCTGGGCTCGGGCCACTCTTCCAGCTCAGCCTTCCAAGTGTCTGGAACTTTGTTGAGCTCAGGGAGAAACGAACTGAACGTGCACCACAGGGAGGAGAGTTTGATGGCACCTTTTTTTCCAAGTTGATGGGCGGGTGTCAGACAGGCCTGTTAGCGTCCTCTTGAGCCACAGCGCCATCGTGAGGAAATAGTTTCATAGATGAGTCGGACAGACCTTTGCCTGCCCTAGCCTTTGAGGAAGCAAGGGTTGAACAGAACTGGCAGAACCCAGAGCAAGATGCAGACGTTTGGGGAATTTCTGAGGACTGAGGGATCGAGACTGAGTCAGCAGCTTCCAAGAGGTCTCAGCACAGACAGGAGGGGGAAAGGGTTTCAGTTTCCTCAGAGTTTGAGCAGTTCTAGAGCATACCATTTGCAGTCAAGATCAGGCCTTGTGGTATTTACCATAGAAACAGGGTACGAGGAGTTGTAGGCATCTTGTTTCTTTTTTTGTGTGAATTCTCACTCTTGTCGCCCAGGCTGGAGTGCAGTGAGGTGCTCATGGGCATCGCAGACG
>NW_007242093.1:0-1540 GCF_000164805.1 Carlito syrichta | reverse complement strand
CCAGAGCTTTGGGAGGCTGGGCAGGAGAATCATTTGAGCCCAGGAGTTCAAAATCAGCCTGGACTACATAGCAAGACATATGTTTGCATTTTCTACAAAAAAATTTAAAAAATTAGCTGGGTGTGGTGGTGCATGCCTGTAGTTCTATTTACTCCAGAGGCTAGGTCAGGAGCAGCCCTTCAGCCCAGGAATTTGAGACTGTAGTGAGCTGTGACCATACCATTGCATTCCAGTCTGGGTGACATTGCAAAACCCTGTCTGAAAAAAATAATTGAATTCTAAGCCAAGCTGTATCAGTATTATGTGACCCTAGGTACCTGACTTCTTTAAGCCTTAGTTTCCTTACCTGTAAAATAGGGATGATAGCAGTACCTACTTCCCAGGTTTGTAGTATATATGAAAGCAGGAAATGTAATAAATTGCTTAGCACAGGTCCTGCTATACAGCAAAACAATACATATCGTTAAAATTACCATCATCATTATTTTCAAAAAATTACCCTTTATTGGGGTAAAATTTACATACAATAAAATGCACCCATGAATTATGACAGATGTGATACCTGTTAACTATTGCCATAATTCAGATATAGAACATTTACATTAGCCAAAAACCATGATTTTAAAATAGAAAAACTAGTGTCTTATATGGTAGTAATGCAATGGAGAAGTCACTGTGTAAAGCAAAATATCAACCATAAAAGAGAATGAGTAAGTGCTAGCTATAATTACAAAATGAGGGGAAGGCATGTTCATTTTGAGGGAGGTGGGACAGGCCAGGTGTACTGCACATGATTGCTTCTGTACTATACTGGTTCTTTGGTGGAAGAGCTCATTCACAATCCATTACGTGTTTGGAGTGGGGCTGTTTTATCCTCAGCTCCAGTCTCATCATTCTGCTGCAGTTCTTAGAAATAAATCTCTCTTACCACTAATATTATTGAATGTAAATTTGGAGAAGCTGAGAGAGCCACCACAAATGAAGCCACCCCAGATAAAGGTCAGCTTGAGGATGGAAACATAAACCTTGTGCTGATATCATCACTTAGATCCCCAGAGGCTGTAGGATCTAGGTCTACCCAGGTATTTCTCAGATGCAGAAGGATCTATGGGTGCTTCATCATGGACCAGACCTGTTCCCAAGCTTGTGTTCAGGAAGCAGTGAGTGAATGGTCCATGCCCACTTGTGATTATATAGGCTCAGAGACAACATGTATGGGAGTGCTTTGCCAGTGTTAAGGTTTCTACAAATGGGAGTTAGTTGTATGGTAGGTGTAAAGTTAGTTGGACAATTGTGTTCAGAAATAACATGATTTTAAAATGCATTGATACTGAAAGCAGAACTATTTGGAATAATCGTTTGGCAAATTTTAAGAAATTCAGACATTTATCTAAAGAATTTAGGTCAAATAATGTTGTCTAAATTATTTATCTATTTCATATAAAATTGACTTCTAGACCTTAACTATTCTCTTCTGTTTACATGCATGGCCATAACCTATGTTGTTACATAAGCCACTGTTTCTTCCTCATTAAACATG
>NW_007242092.1:0-798 GCF_000164805.1 Carlito syrichta | reverse complement strand
GCCAAAAACCATGATTTTAAAATAGAAAAACTAGTGTCTTATATGGTAGTAATGCAATGGAGAAGTCACTGTGTAAAGCAAAATATCAACCCATAAAAGAGAATGAGTAAGTGCTAGCTATAATTACAAAATGAGGGGAAGGCATGTTCATTTTGAGGGAGGTGGGACAGGCCAGGTGTACTGCACATGATTGCTTCTGTACTATACTGGTTCTTTGGTGGAAGAGCTCATTCACAATCCATTACATGTTTGGAGTGGGACTGTTTTATCCTCAGCTCCAGTCTCATCATTTCTGCTGCAGTTCTTAGAAATAAATCTCTCTTACCACTAATATTATTGAATGTAAATTTGGAGAAGCTGAGAGAGCCACCACAAATGAAGCCACCCCAGATAAAGGTCAGCTTGAGGATGGAAACATAAACCTTGTGCTGATATCATCACTTAGATCCCCAGAGGCTGTAGGATCTAGGTCTACCCAGGGATTTCTCAGATGCAGAAGGATCTATGGGTGCTTCATCATGGACCAGACCTGTTCCCAAGCTTGTGTTCAGGAAGCAGTGAGTGAATGGTCCATGCCCACTTGTGATTATATAGGCTCAGAGACAACATGTATGGGAGTGCTTTGCCAGTGTTAAGGTTTCTACAAATGGGAGTTAGTTGTATGGTAGGTGTAAAGTTAGTTGGACAATTGTGTTCAGAAATAACATGATTTTAAAATGCATTGATACTGAAAGCAGAACTATTTGGAATAATCGTTTGGCAAATTTTAAGAAATTCAGACATTTATCTAAAGAATTG
>NW_007242091.1:0-940 GCF_000164805.1 Carlito syrichta | reverse complement strand
GGCTGCCTTTAAGTACTTCTGTGTTTTCTGTTTCACCGTTTCCACATCAGGAAAACATTTCCCTTTGAGGACTTTTTTTCATTGAGGAAAAAAATAGTCGCTGGGGCCAAGATTAGGTGAATAGAGAGGGTGGGGGAATGGGGTTCATGGTCATAAACTGATGAACACTCCACGTGGTGTGAGCAGGTGTACTCAAAAGTCACCCATCAGGAAACAGGCAAACACAGTAAAAAAAAAAAAAAAATTCACCGAAGCTGAACACAGCCTCTTGCAACAATGTTAATTGCTAACTGATGTTGATGGGTTCCTAGGATACTTATCTAGTGGAGGAACCCCCCCAAAAATAATTCTGGCTTTTTAAAAAAATCTTGTCATTTATGCCTTTCATGTATCCTATGTTTTTCTCATTATACTCCATTCTTTATTGACTAATGATCATTAATTTCTCTATCAGATTTACATTTACATGCTCTGTAATTTTCATTTCATCTGTATGTATTTTGCTCTTTCATTTATTCCTTTCATTTATTGTTTTTTTAATTGTCAAAATTTGGACATAATTTTTACATTTGGGGTTGACGAAATAACTGTATATAATTGCAAGTGTTATTACTTATGTCAAATTTGTACGTTTTCCAAATTCTTATCTTTGCAGCAAAATTTTAAGAAATATTCAAAACATGCAAAGTACAATGTATGAAATTGTATGAAATGTGTGAAAAGCATTAAAAGAAATGCTTGCATATCAATCATTTAATTTAGAGTACAGGATGGTGCTGAGTTCATTAAGGCTACATCTACATATTTCCTTGATACTATCTCTTGTAGTCAATGCAGAGGAAACTACCATGATTGATTTTGTGTTTCTATTTTATTGCTTGTGTTTTTTTCTTTCCTTTTTACAGGTCCTTAAAGAAACTAGTGTCTCAATTTACATATG
>NW_007242090.1:0-820 GCF_000164805.1 Carlito syrichta | reverse complement strand
GAAACAAACTAGAACCAGATGTATTACATGAATACATCTCACCAAGTCACAGAAGAATGTAGTTAAATATGTAAATTGAGACACTAGTTTCTTTAAGGACCTGTAAAAAGGAAAGAAAAAAACACAAGCAATAAAATAGAAACACAAAATCAATCATGGTAGTTTCCTCTGCATTGACTACAAGAGATAGTATCAAGGAAATATGTAGATGTAGCCTTAATGAACTCAGCACCATCCTGTACTCTAAATTAAATGATTGATATGCAAGCATTTCTTTTAATGCTTTTCACACATTTCATACAATTTCATACATTGTACTTTGCATGTTTTGAATATTTCTTAAAATTTTGCTGCAAAGATAAGAATTTGGAAAACGTACAAATTTGACATAAGTAATAACACTTGTAATTATATACAGTTATTTCGTCAACCCCAAATGTAAAAATTATGTCCAAATTTTGACAATTAAAAAAACAATAAATGAAAGCAATAAATGAAAGAGCAGAATATATACAGATGAAATGAAAATTACAGAGCATGTAAATGTAAATCTGATAGAGAAATTAATGATCATTAGTCAATAAAGAATGGAGTATAATGAGAAAAACATAGGATACATGAAAGGCATAAATGACAAGATTTTTTTAAAAGCCAGAATTATTTTTGGGGGGTTCCTCCACTAGATAAGTATCCTAGGAACCCATCAACATCAGTTAGCAATTAACATTGTTGCAAGAGGCTGTGTTCAGCTTCGGTGAATTTTTTTTTTTTTTTACTGTGTTTGCCTGTTTCCTGATGGGTGACTTATGAGTACACCTGC
>NW_007242089.1:0-963 GCF_000164805.1 Carlito syrichta | reverse complement strand
ATACAAAAGATCATTAGAGTCTACTATGGGCACTTGTATGGAAACAAACTTGAAAACCGTACGGAAATGGAGGACTTTCTGACATCACACAACCTACCTAGGTTGGAACAAGAAGAAATTGAGACCCTAAATAGACCAATAACAATCAAGGAAATCGACTACGCAATAAGAAAACTTCCTACAAAAAAAAAGCCCTGGTCCAGATAGCTTTCCAGCAGAATTCTACAAGACATTTAAGGAGGAGCTGATACCAATTCAATGAAGGTATTCCAGGCGATTGAAAAAGATGGAACTCTCCCCAAATCATATTATGAAGCCAACATCACATTGACACCCAAGCCAGGTAAAGATCCAACAAAGAAAGAGAACTACAGGCCAATATCTATGATGAACATAGATGCTAAAATTCTCAACAAGATTCTAGCAAACCTGATCCAGCAATACATCTCAAAAATCATCCATCATGACCAAGTAGGCTTCATTCCTGCGATGCAAGGCTGGTTCAGCATTCGTAAAACCATAAATGTAATTAAATACATCAACAAATGTCAAAACAAAAACCACATGATTATATCATTAGATGCAGAAAAAGCGTTTGATAAAATCCAGCACCCCTTCTTGATAAAAACCCTTGAACATCTAGGCATACGGGAAACATACCTCAAAATAGTAAAAGCCATCTATGAGAAACCCACAGCCAGCATACTCCTAAATGGACAAAAATTGGAACCATTTCCCCTGAAAATGGAACAAGACAAGGATGCCCACTCTCACCCCTCCTGTTCAACATAATATTGGAAGTCCTGGCTAGAGCAATCAGAGAAAAGGAGGCAATCAGGGGTATCCAAACAGGAAAAGAGGAAGTCAAGTTATCTCTCTATGCAGATGATATGATTGTGTACCTTGAAAACCCAAGAGAATCTGTCAAAAACCTCCTTACACTGAAAAGGCCTTGGCAAAGTC
>NW_007242088.1:0-1281 GCF_000164805.1 Carlito syrichta | reverse complement strand
CAATAGGAAGGGATTGTGGAATGAATGGGCTGTGGATTATGGCTCAAACACCCACAGGGGATGGGGTTCCATTTCTTTCTTTCTTTTTGAGTTGGAGTCTCACTCTGTCGCCCAGACTGGACTGTAGTGGCCGCTCCCGGCCACCGCAGCCTTGACCTGTTGGGCTTCGGTGATCCTTCCGCCTCAGCCTTCCAAGTAGCTGGAACTACAGGTGCATGCTACCACACCCGACGAATTTTTTTGGATTTATTGTAGAGATGAGGTCTCACCTGCCCAGGTGGGTCTCGAACCCACGGGCTCAGGCAATCCACCCACCTCAGCCTCCCAAAGGCACGGGATTACAGGCTGAGCCACCGAACCCAGCTGGGGTTCCATTTCTATAAGTACAGTGTATATCCTGATACAAGGAGCTGAGGAGAGCAAAGGAAGCACCCGGTAGACTGGGGATCACGGGAGGGAAGGCATCTCCAGACAAGACTGAGGGTGACTAGGAGAATGCAGAGGGACAGGCAGCCAGAACTCAGTCTGCTACACACATGCAAACAGTCAGTTGAGAAGCCTTGATCTGAAACTCAATGCTCTGAGGTCTGTGTTTTCAAAATGACTGCACCCTGGGCTCACTCAAATGAGGGAAAAGAGATATCGTTGGTCTCCTTCAGTCTCCAGAGTAGCATGGCCCACTAAAAAAAATAATAATAAAAGAAGGGGATTGTGGTAGGTATAGTATTTGTCCTGAAAATGTCCACATCCTAATCCTTGGAACTGTGTAACCTTATATGGAAAGGGGGACTTTGCCGATGAGATTAAGATGAAGGACACTGAGATGGGAATGGTAGTCTGTTACTCAAGTCGGCCAAACCCAATCACAAGTCATTAAAACCTTCCCCAGCTGTGGTCACCAAGCAGCTATGACTACAGAAGGCAGCAGAGAGGTGCCATGTCTCTGGCGTTGGAGATCGGGGAAGAGCCATGAACCAAGGAACGTAGGAAGTTTTTGGAAGCTAGAAAAGGTAAGAAAACAAGTGGTCCTCCAGCGAATCTTTCAGGAAACATTGTAGCTCTGCCAAACCTTGGTTTGAGCCCAGGAAGATGTTCATTGGACTCCAGACCTGTGTAATTGTAAGACATTACATTTGTGTTGTTTCAAGCCACTGAGCTTGTGGCAATTTAACCCTACATGTGTGTGGGAAGCAAGTCAGAGAGGAAGGCCACATTGGACCCAGACAGCTGAACGAAGGATGTAAGGAACAGGAATAAAAACGTTTTAAGGAATGAGAGCAG
>NW_007242087.1:0-764 GCF_000164805.1 Carlito syrichta | reverse complement strand
ATTTCTCCATTGTCACCAATAAACATTCACAGAGACTCTCAGAGTGACTGGCCTGGATTTAACATCTTAGGGTAAACTTGCCTTTGACTTCTGTACCTGGATCCTCAAATTACCCAAAATGTTATCTGTTGATTTCCTGTTTTATTTTTTTTTCTTAAATGCAGCAAAGCATGTGGAATTTTTTTAAAGTCTAATGAATTTTGATGAATCAATTACAGTTTATAAAAGTGGAACTTAACAGTAAATGACTCAGGCTCTGGAATTCATGTAGGTGTGCTGGCTTATGGCTGTTATCCCAGCACTTTGGGAGGCTAAGGCAGGAGGATTACTTGAGCCCAGGAGTTCGAGACTAACCTAGGCAACATAGTGAGACCTCGTCTGTACAAAAAAAGTACAAAAAATCGCCAGGCATGGTGGCACACACCGGTAGTCTTGGCTGTTCAGGAAACTGAGGTGGGAGGACCACCTGAGTCCAGGAAGTTGAGGCTGTGGTGAGCCATGGTCGTGCTACTGCGTTCCAGCCTGGATGACAGAGTGAGACCCTGACTCCAAAAACAAGCAAGCAAATAAAAAACACCTCAGGCCTTAGAATTGAACATAGCTGATTTCAAATACTGCTCTGCCACATAAAAACCAGAAATAGTTGCTTCTCTGAACCTTTATCTCTAAAAGGTAGATAATGAAGGTTTTCTCCATCATAGGTTCATGACAACTAATGAGATAATAAACACCATTAACACTGGCGTTTGGGTGTGTGCAGTCAG
>NW_007242086.1:0-1683 GCF_000164805.1 Carlito syrichta | reverse complement strand
TTTTTCCATAGCCCCCAACTCATTGAATTGATGTGAAAATTGTATGAGTTCATAATGGTAAGTTTTTAGAATTGGAGCAACCATGAAGAAAAATGTTTAATCATTATTGTAATGTATCACTGTCACTCTTTATCATCACAGTCTCTGTTGAATTATTTGTCATTTTTCTGCCATCATCATATGAAACACTCAATAAAGGATAATATTTAATATCATTTACCAAGTGAGAGGTGAGCACTTATGCAGAATATTGCTATCAGTGCTTTTTATTTACTCTAATGTTACCATTTTCAAGTCCATGGTAGCCAAATTGTCATGTGTGTTTTCTTTCTTTCTTTTTTTTTTAGAGTTGGAGTCTCACTCTGTCACCCAGACTGGAGTGCAGTGGGTGCTCCCGGCCACTGCAACCTCGACCTGCTGAGCTCCAGCGATCCTTCCCCCTCAGCCTTCCAAGTAGCTGGAACTACAGGCTCGCACTACCACGCCCGGCTAATTTTTGATTTATTGTAGAGATGAGGTATTACTAAGTTGCCCAGGCGGGTCTCGAACCCACGGGCTCAGGCAATCCACTCACCTCAGCCTCCCAAGGCGCTGGATTACAGGCTGAGCTACCAAAACCAGTTATGTGTGTTTTCTAAACTAAAGTATATTCATTAGTATTTGGGGTCTCCTTAGCCACCTTCTCTAAGAGGAGACGTTGGCTTAGTGACTTGTGGTTATGTGTAAATGAGAAGCAGAATTATTGGGAAATAGATTCACAAAAGGAAGACCTTACAGTTGCAAAAGTAGCATGCATCAATAACAGTCTACAGTTTTAATTTCTCCATTGTCACCAATAAACATTCACAGAGACTCCTCAGAGTGATTGGCCTGGATTTAACATCTTAGGTTAAACTTGCCTTTGACTTCTGTACCTGGATCCTCAAATTACCCAAAATGTTATCTGTTGATTTCCTGTTTTATTTTTTTCTTAAATGCAGCAAAGCATGTGGAATTTTTTTAAAGTCTAATGAATTTTGATGAATCAATTACAGTTTATAAAAGTGGAACTTAACAGTAAATGACTCAGGCTCTGGAATTCATGTAGGTGTGCTGGCTTATGGCTGTTATCCCAGCACTTTGGGAGGCTAAGGCAGGAGGATTACTTGAGCCCAGGAGTTCGAGACTAGCCTAGGCAACATAGTGAGACCTCGTCTGTACAAAAAAAGTACAAAAAATCGCCAGGCATGGTGGCACACACCGGTAGTCTTGGCTGTTCAGGAAACTGAGGTGGGAGGACCACCTGAGTCCAGAAAGTTGAGGCTGTGGTGAGCCATGGTCGTGCTACTGCGTTCCAGCCTGGATGACAGAGTGAGACCCTGACTCCAAAAACAAGCAAGCAAATAAAAAACACCTCAGGCCTTAGAATTGAACATAGCTGATTTCAAATACTGCTCTGCCACATAAAAACCAGAAATAGTTGCTTCTCTGAACCTTTATCTCTAAAAGGTAGATAATGAAGGTTTTCTCCATCATAGGTTCATGACAACTAATGAGATAATAAACACCATTAACACTGGCGTTTGGGTGTGTGCAGTCAGTGTTTGTTGTCTGTAACAATATTATTCGTGTTGCTTTGTTTACAGAAACCACTTTCTTAATCTGTTTTCTGTTAGTAATGCTTGTTGACGTTTTGTGTGCTTA
>NW_007242085.1:0-882 GCF_000164805.1 Carlito syrichta | reverse complement strand
TATTCGTACATAGTTGTAGGCCATGTCGTGTCTTGTATGTGAGGACACTCTTTCCCTTGATTCCTGTTTCGAAACCCGGATCTTGTTAAGCCCTTAGTAAGAAATAATGTAGATTTTTTGATAGAGGGACCTTGGAAAACAGATTTCTTCTCTTTTATTAGCAAGAGGCCATGTAGTTTCCTGTATTTGAGGATGGCTATTACCCATATTCATGCCTCGAATTCCAGTTTCTTCTTTAGCAGTCAACAAGATGTCCTGTAGATTTTCAGGACTGAGCACTCCTATAACACAGATTCCTTATTTTTAGAAACAACCGTGCAGTTACCTGTATATGAGTACTCCTGTTCAAAGATACATGCGTCGAAAGTTTGATTCGTGTTTAGAACTTAGGAAGACGCCGTATACTTTTTTGGAGATTGAAAAAACATGTCACCCACATTCCTTATTTTTTCGTAGGAAATGTCAGTGCATTTGCCTGTATATGAGGATTTCATTTGCCTAGTTTGTGGTTCAAAAACCCAAATTCGTGTTTAGCCCTTAGCAAAAAACCCTGAAGTTTTATTGCGATGGAGGACACGTGTAAAACCAATTCCCTATTCTTTAGCAATAGACATTTCAGTTTCCTGTATAGGAGGATTCCTATTATCCAGATTCCTACTCCCAAAACCTGAATGGTGGTTATCTCTTAGCAAAACGGTCTGTAGGTTTTTCGGATGGAGGCCTCGTGTAACCAAGATTTCGTATTCTTCCTTAGCAACAGGTCGTGTAGTGGCTTGGAGAGTCCAATACCATTTACAACATTTAAGAGGACCAGAATGTTGCTGGAGTCCTGAAATGACTGCTTCATAATATCCGAATGCTAAATTGCTCTGAAACATTTGG
>NW_007242084.1:0-1372 GCF_000164805.1 Carlito syrichta | reverse complement strand
GGTTCTTTCAGAATTCTTTCTATTGTTTGGAGCCAAATCTTTCTACCAGGAAGCTCAGATTCCACACTGCCCCCAAACCTTTGAGCCTCTCTCCCTCCATGCCTTACTTTTCCCTCGTGAGTTATTCCTTTCTGATATTCAATTGGCTAAAGTTTATTTGAACAGCTACCACGAAAACCCCACTTTTAAGTGCTGTGAGTTTCTCTTCAACCTTACCTTCCAGAATCCACATATAAATCACTTATCTCATGAAGCCTTTCTTGATTACTACAGTCCATATCAAGCACTTCAGATTCCTTTACTATCACAAATGCAACTGCCTCCCACCTCCCTGATTTAGGAGACAGATGCTGCAGCATTTTCTAATGTGTTTTCTGGTTGAATGTGTGTTTCTTTGACAAGATGACAAACTCAGAGTGAGAGCACCATTTTCTGTGACTGCCCCATGACCCTCACCTTCAAGACCTCACCAAAGACCAGGCACAGAAACATTTGATCCTTTTAAAATATAAGTGCCCCAAGCAGAAGGAATTGACTCAAGCTTCAGGAAGTGAGGACAGGGTGACAGAAAATGACAGGAAACCTGAATATGGAACTGAAGTAGCAGCTCAGAGTTTCCTTACCTTGAAGTAACAACAGCCAGAGAGGGAGTTGGGTGTGGACAGAGGAGCCGGGCACTCAGAGCAGATGCTGGCCCTAGTGGAGGTGGGTAATCTGAGTGTTGAGGGTGTCACAGAGCACAGGGCCAGAGGAATCAACCAGTTCTTAGTCCATGGTGGGGGGTAAGATCTTCACTGGTAGACTTTTAACCTTTTATGGCCAGAAAGCCTGGTTGTGGGTAGTGTAGAGAATGAGCCACTGGGGTAGAAACAGAAGGGAGGACCTCAAGCCCAAAGCACAGGACTCCGCAGTGCTCTAGAACCCTGGACCAAGCAAAAGATTGCCTAGTGCCTGCTGACAATCTACAACCTACTTTCAGGCCTGTTGCACCTAGGAACGGAGTTGGGAGGAGGACCACAGAAATGAAGACAAAGTTGCCCTTTGAGAATGTGTGATCTCATGGGAGACAGCCTGTAGGAAATGTGACAGGTCAGGTAGTAGTGGCTAATGTACATTAGTGCTGAGTACCAAGTGCTGCTGCTGGAAGCCATGTGAAGGCATCACGGATCCCTGGGGCTAGTTTCTGTGATTGTAGGATCACAGAATCCCAGATTGTCAGAAATGGAGGGCACTTTACAGATTAGTCAACTTAGCTCTTCATCTATTTTCCATTGGAGAAATCAGAGATAATCAGTGATTTGCCAAGTTATTTAAGCTAACATTTGTGAATCATCTAGTCTGGTAGCTGGCAATTGAGCACACCCTCCTCTGA
>NW_007242083.1:0-975 GCF_000164805.1 Carlito syrichta | reverse complement strand
CAGGAGGAGACACACACAGACTCTTGGGTCACATGAAACTGAAAAAATAGATAATAAATACAAACAAGTACACATGAAAATATGCTTTTTATTCAATCCAATAACAAAATACAGTTGGCTACAGTCTATTTTTAAAGTTCTCCCAACCTAAAGAAGCCACAAGTTCCAAAGGTTAAAGTTTCATTCCTATTGTAAAGCTTGAAATTCTAAGAAAATTATACAGATATTTGAACAGTGATAAAAATGATGCTGGCCATGGAGACCAAAAACATTCACTTTCTTAAAGTACATGATACAAATGTATTCTAAACCCTTAAATCCACTGAGAACTCACACTCAACACTATGACAAGAGAATTGCTTTTTTTTTCTTCATCTGTATTCATCTCTGTGGGGTGTTCTATCAGAAAGGTTTCCAAACATTGTGTAATCATGACTCGATTCAAACTTCAAATTCAAGTAAGATATTACATGGTAGCCCAATATGTAAAAAAAAAATAAAACAACAACATGACAACAAGCTGCTCTGATTGCAGGAAGTTGAAACACAGCCTCTCTATTACACACCCCCATGCTCTCTGCTGTAATTCCATGTATCATTTTATAAATCAAATAACTTTCTTAACTTGTCCATGTCAGAAACAAACCCAAGTCATCTCCACAGACACTGTATTTCTCCAAAGAATACAAATGAAAACCACAACTTCACCACAAAACAGATGACACAATAATTTCTGTGTTAATCTTATTCCTGTTATTACACATCAGCCAAGGTTGGACACATACTCAATCTCACAGGAGAGTGTAAAAAATGTCCATTACATAAAATTCACATTGCTATCTTTCATAGAGGATGCAGAGGTTGGCAAGAAATGCTTTATTTTATTTTATTTTTTAATTGCTTTTCAAGGATTTAAGTCTAGCTAGTGATGAGTAAGCATAATAAAGTAAATAAAAAAGATGACAGGTCCACCTC
>NW_007242082.1:2679-4860 GCF_000164805.1 Carlito syrichta | reverse complement strand
TGCCATTCCTATGTGGCATTTTACATCTTGATCTCTTATTTGTGTTTCCTTTTAGTGATTCCTTCATTGGGTTGCCAGTAGTTGATTTTAGATAATGGCTTCGTGTCCTTGAACCTTCATTTTACGTGGGGATGGAAGTTGTATGTACCCCAGAGTGAGTAAGCAGACTTCTAGAGAGCACCTGCAGATCCCTCGGCCCAGAGTTTGGGACACTGGTCATCCTAAGTTGTATCTGCTCTCTGCCCTTCCCACCTCTCTGCATTTGGACTGGCAATGACCAATGAAAACAGTCTTGTCTTCACAGATGGCCAGGTTCTGTGAGCCTGGGTCCTTAATGGCAGGTCTAGAACAGTTTTCTTTATATATCTTGTGCTTCAGAGAAACTAAGTTGTTTATTTTACACGTTTTTTCAAGTGCACTTTCATTAGACATGTTCTTATTATATGTTTATATTAAATCCTTTTATTTCAAAAAATAGTTTAAATTTCATTCTCTCTTTTGTCCCATCTTCAAACTATAAGAGGTTTATTCTTTTCTGAGGTGGAACCTGTCATCTTTTTTATTTACTTTATTATGCTTACTCATCACTAGCTAGACTTAAATCCTTGAAAAGCAATTAAAAAATAAAATAAAATAAAGCATTTCTTGCCAACCTCTGCATCCTCTATGAAAGATAGCAATGTGAATTTTATGTAATGGACATTTTTTACACTCTCCTGTGAGATTGAGTATGTGTCCAACCTTGGCTGATGTGTAATAACAGGAATAAGATTAACACAGAAATTATTGTGTCATCTGTTTTGTGGTGAAGTTGTGGTTTTCATTTGTATTCTTTGGAGAAATACAGTGTCTGTGGAGATGACTTGGGTTTGTTTCTGACATGGACAAGTTAAGAAAGTTATTTGATTTATAAAATGATACATGGAATTACAGCAGAGAGCATGGGGGTGTGTAGTAGAGAGGCTGTGTTTCAACTTCCTGCAATCAGAGCAGCTTGTTGTCATGTTGTTGTTTTATTTTATTTTTTTACATATTGGGCTACCATGTAATATCTTACTTGAATTTGAAGTTTGAATCGAGTCATGATTACACAATGTTTGGAAACCTTTCTGATAGAACACCCCACAGAGATGAATACAGATGAAGAAAAAAAAAGCAATTCTCTTGTCATAGTGTTGAGTGTGAGTTCTCAGTGGATTTAAGGGTTTAGATACATTTGTATCATGTACTTTACGAAAGTGAATGTTTTTGGTCTCCATGGCCAGCTTCATTTTTATCACTGTTCAAATATCTGTATAATTTTCTTAGAATTTCAAGCTTTACAATAGGAATGAAACTTTAACCTTTGGAACTTGTGGCTTCTTTAGGTTGGGAGAACTTTAAAAATAGACTGTAGCCAACTGTAGTTTGTCATTGGATTGAATAAAAAGCATATTTACATGTGTACTTGTTTGTATTTATTATCTATTTTTTCAGTTTCATGTGTCCCAAGAGTCTGTGTGTGTCTCCTCCTGCACATTGAGCTGATCTGTTTCAGAGGGATCCTAAAAATGTCCTGACAAGTGATTTCTTTGGAAGTGTATGGAAAGTGGAGATTACAACAAAGACTATTAGTTTGCTACAGGATTCAGGAATCATGGAAAACAGGTATTTATCTTAAACTATTATCTGAATAGAATATTCTATTTTCACAATTTGTGAATTTTATGAAACATTGTATTAAGAGACAGAAATTCGTGTTTGTAAGTAAAATTTTATATTTGTACCTGATCTTCACTTTATGTATCATGTTTACTGTTCATACTTTTAGGCAAAAACTGTAAATTTAATGAAAGCTAAGAGCATGATTAGGATTATGTTTGCACTCCAAAGTACAATTTGTTAGGAGTTCAATTTGAGATTTGCAGAAAAGGTCCAAAACCATACACATAACTGGTGTCTCAGAGCCATAATTTTCTCTTGGGTCTCTTGGGAATTCATTAGATCAAGGAAAGAGAAATACAAGCCAGGTATTTCTTGTTGGAGAATGGATGGTGTGTGAGTGAGCAGTGAGTGAGCATACGTGTTTGTGAGAGAGAGAGGTTGGGAGAAATAGGTTCACTTTGGGTGTGTGAGTTTTAGGAATGCTTATCATTATTCAGTTAGCTACTTTCTTGAAATACATAACTATTTTTGCTAGCC
>NW_007242082.1:0-1872 GCF_000164805.1 Carlito syrichta | reverse complement strand
CAGTGTTTAATTAGGGTAACTGGTATCTCTGTCAACTTAAACACTAATCTTTCTCTGTATTGGGACCATTACTGTTCTCTTTCTAGTTACTTGAAATATACAGTAGATTATTGTTAACTATGATTTTCTACTGTACTGTCAAATACTGGACCTTTTTCCTTCCCTCTAGCTAAATTTTTGTGCTTCTTAACCACCTACTCTTTCTTAACTCCACTCCATTTTGTTCTCTGCCTCTGGTAACTGTCATTCTACTCTCTGTAATGAGAGCATACAATATTTGTCTTTCTGTGCCTGGCTTATTTCACTTAATGATGGTCCAGTTTCATTCCTGTTGCTGCAAATAACCGGATTTAATTCTTTTTTATGACTGAATAATATTCCACTGTGTTATATATACTACTTTTTATTTATCCATTCATCCACTGATGGTCACTTAGATTGTTTTTATATCTTGACTACAATAAACACAAAAGTGCAGAGATCTCTTTGATGTATTGATTTTCTTTCTTTTGGATATATACCCAGCAGAACATATGGCAGATTTGTTTTTAGTTTTTTTAGGAACTTCCATACTGTTTTCCTTGGTGACACCACTAGTTTAAATTCCTACCAACAGTATATAAGAATTTCCCTTTCTCTGTATCCTTGCCAGCATTTGCTATTTATTTATTTATTTATTTTTGTATTTTTAACAATAGCCATTCTACTGGATGAGAGGATATCTCATAGAGGTTTTGATTTGCATTCTCCTGATAATTAGTGATGTTGAACATTTTTTCATACTCCCATTATCTTCCTTAGCAAAATGTCTATTTAGATCATTTTCTCATTTTTTTGTTTGAATTTTTTGTGTTTTTTTTCTGTTGAATTGTTGGAGATTCTTATATATTCTGGTGTGAATCACTTGTTAAATGGATAGTTTGCTAATATTTTCTATTGTTGTGTAGGTTATTTCTTCACTTTGTTGATTGTTTCCTTTGCTGCGCAGTAAATTTTAGCTTGATTGTAATCCCATTTATATATTTTTGCTCTTGTTGCCTGTAATATTAGGGTCTTATCCCCCCAAATCATTGCCTAGACTAATGTCCTGGAGTTTTTTCCCAATGTTTTTTTTTAATAGTTTCATAGTTTTACATTTAAGTCTTTAATCCACTTTGAGATGATTTTTGTATACAGTGAAAGATAGGAAACTAGTTTTACTCTACATGTGGATGTTCCATTTCCCAGTCCCATTATTAAACAGACTTTCCCCTACATATATTCTCCTTTATTCAAAGTGAGTTGATTGTAAGTGTATGGATTTATTTCTGAATTTTCTATTATACTAGTCTGTGAATCTGTTTTTATGTCAGTATTATGCTGTTTTGATTACTGTAGCTTTGTAATATAACTTGGGATCAGGTAGTGTGAAGCTTTCAGCATTGTTCTTTTTGCTCAGGATTTCTTGAGCTATTTAGAGTCTTTTGTGGTTCCATACAAATTTTTGGGTTTTTTTTTCTAGCTTTGTGAAAAATGCCATTGGAATTCTGATAGAGATTGCATTGAATTTGTAAATCACTTTGGAGAGTACAAACATTGTTAAAATATTAATGTCTCTTTAGCATCTTAAATCAATGTTTTAAGTTTTTCTTGTAAAGATATTTTACTTCTTTGGTAAGATTTTATTTTTATATAGGTATTTTATTTTTATATAGGTACTGTAAATAAAATTGCTTTCTTAATTTCTTTTTTTAAATCGATTGCTGTTAGTGTATAGAAATGCCACTAATTTTTACATTAATTTTCTACCCTACAACTTTACTGAATTCATTTAACAATACTAAGATTTTTTTGGTGGAGTCTTTAGGTTTTTCTAAACGCATGATCATGTGA
>NW_007242081.1:0-813 GCF_000164805.1 Carlito syrichta | reverse complement strand
CTTCATACTTGTTTTGCTATATTCTGTAGATCTGGTATGTGTGTTTCCGTTTTCAATTGTTTCAAGAAATTTAAAAAAAATTTTTTCTTAATTTATCCTTTGACTCATTTGACATTCAGGAGTATTTTATTTAATTTCCATATATTTGTATAGTTTCCAAAGTTCTTCTTGTTAGTTATTTCTAGCTTTATTTTTGTTGTCTTTAGAAAATATATTTGATATGGTTTTGACTTTTTAAAATTTGTTGATAGTGTTTTGTAGCCTAACATACGGAGTCTCCTAGAGAATGTTCTATGTACTGATGAGAAAAATGTGTATTCTGCAGCAGTTGGCTGAAATGTTCTGTAAATATCTACTAGGCCCATTTGTTCTGGAGTATAGTTTAACTTTAATATTTATTTATTTAATATTTATCTGTGGATTTTCTGCCTGGATGATGTGTTTGTTTAAAAATGAGATGTTGAAGTTTCTTACTATTATTGTATTGCAATCTGTCTTTTCCTTTAGATGTAATAATATTTGTTTTATATCTTTCATCAGGTGTTGTATACTTATATATTTACAATTGTTATATTCTCTTGCCTAATTGACTCCATTATCATTATATCATGACTTTCTTTGTCTCTTAACTCAAAAGTCTGTTTTATGTGATAAAAACACAGCTAATACTCCTCTTTTTTCCCCCATTGCATGGAATATGTTTTTCTGTTTGTTCACTTCCTGTTTATATGTGTCATTAGAGATGAAGTGAATTTCCTGTAGGCAGCATATATTTGGGTCTTGGTTTTTAATCCTATTAGTCATTTTGACTTT
>NW_007242080.1:0-9499 GCF_000164805.1 Carlito syrichta | reverse complement strand
TCTGGTTACAGTAGTTTTCTTTTTTTATTGATATGTAATAATTGAATATATTTTTGGTGTGCATGTGATATTTTAATACATGTATACAGTGTTTAATTAGGGTAACTGGTATCTCTGTCAACTTAAACACTTAATCTTTTCTCTGTATTGGGACCATTACTGTTCTTCTTTTCTAGTTACTTTGAAATATACAGTAGATTATTGTTAACTATGATTTCCCTACTGTACTGTCAAATACTGGACCTTTTTCCTTCCCTCTAGCTAAATTTTTGTGCTTCTTAACCACCTACTCTTTCTTAACTCCACTCCATTTTGTTCTCTGCCTCTGGTAACTGTCATTCTACTCTCTGTAATGAGAGCATACAATATTTGTCTTTCTGTGCCTGGCTTATCTCACTTGATGGTCCAGTTTCATTCCTGTTGCTGCAAATAACCGGATTTAATTCTTTTTTATGACTGAATAATATTCCACTGTGTATATATACTACTTTTTATTGATCCATTCATCCACTGATGGTCACTTAGATTGTTTTTATATCTTGACTACAATAAACACAAAAGTGCAGAGATCTCTTTGATGTATTGATTTTCTTTCTTTTGGATATATACCCAGCAGAACATATGGCAGATTTGTTTTTAGTTTTTTTAGGAACTTCCATACTGTTTTCCTTGGTGACACCACTAGTTTAAATTCCTACCAACAGTATATAAGAGTTTCTCATTCTCTGTTTCCTTGTCAGCATTTGCTATTTATTTATTTTTGTATTTTTAACAATAGCCATTCTACTGGATGAGAGGATATCTCATAGAGGTTTTGATTTGCATTTTCCTGATAATGAGTGATGTTGAACATTTTTTCATACTCCCATTATCTTCCTTAGCAAAATGTGTATTTAGATCATTTTCTCATTTTTTTGTTTGAATTTTTTGTGTTTTTTTTCTGTTGAATTGTTGGAGATTCTTATATATTCTGGTGTGAATCACTTGTTAAATGGATAGTTTGCTAATATTTTCTATTGTTGTGTAGGTTATTTCTTCACTTTGTTGATTGTTTCCTTTGCTGCGCAGTAAATTTTTAGCTTGATTGTAATCCCATTTATATATTTTTGCTCTTGTTGCCTGTAATATTAAGGTCTTATCCCCCCAAATCATTGCCTAGACCAATGTCCTGGAGTTTTTTCCCAATGTTTTTTTTTAATAGTTTCATAGTTTTACATTTAAGTCTTTAATCCACTTTGAGATGATTTTTTATACAGTGAAAGATAGGAAACTAGTTTTACTCTACATGTGGATGTTCCATTTCCCAGTCCCATTATTAAACAGACTTTCCCCTACATATATTCTCCTTTATTCAAAGTGAGTTGATTGTAAGTGTATGGATTTATTTCTGAATTTTCTATTATACTAGTCTGTGAACCTGTTTTTATGTCAGTATTATGCTGTTTTGATTACTGTAGCTTTGTAATATAACTTGGGATCAGGTAGTGTGAAGCTTTCAGCATTGTTCTTTTTGCTCAGGATTTCTTGAGCTATTTAGAGTCTTTTGTGGTTCCATACAAATTTTAGGGGTTTTTTTTCTAGCTTTGTGAAAAATGCCATTGGAATTCTGATAGAGATTGCATTGAATTTGTAAATCACTTTGGAGAGTACAAACATTGTTAAAATATTAATGTCTCTTTAGCATCTTAAATCAGTGTTTTAAGTTTTTCTTGTAAAGATATTTTACTTCTTTGGTAAGATTTTATTTTTATATAGGTACTGTAAATAAAATTGCTTTCTTAATTTCTTTTTTTAAATCGATTGCTGTTAGTGTATAGAAATGCCACTAATTTTTACATTAATTTTCTACCCTACAACTTTACTGAATTCATTTAACAATACTAAGATTTTTTTGGTGGAGTCTTTAGGTTTTTCTAAACGCATGATCATGTAGTCTGCAAATAAGGGTAATTTTTCCAGTTTAGATGTTCTTTCTTTCTCTTGCCTAATTGTTCTGGCTAGGACTTTCATTATTATGGTGAATAGAAGAGCTGAAAGTGAATACTTTTGTCTTGTTCGAGATTTTAGTGGAAAGACTTAATTTTTCCCCAATTTTCCCCCCAAGCTGTGGGCTTGTTATGTATGGACTTTATTGTGTTGAGCTATGTTTCTTCTAACCTAGTTTGTTGAGTTTTTGTCATGAAGCAATGTGGAATTTTATTGAATGCTTTTTCATCATCTATTGAAATGATTGAATGGTTGTTGTCCTTGATTCTGTTGATATGATGTATCATATTTACTGATTTGTGTATATTGAACCATCCTTGCAGCTCTTGAATGAATCCTACCTGATCATGGTTAATGAGTTTTAAAATTTGATCTTGAATTCAGATTGCTAGTGTTTTGTGGGTGATTTCTACATCTTATTCATCAGAAATATCAGCCTGTAGTTTTCTTTTTTTGTTGTATTCTTGTCTGGTTTTGATTTTAGAATAATGCTGGTTTTGTAGCATGATTTTGGAAGTATTCCCCTCTTTTTAGTTTTTTGAAATAATTTGAGTAGAATTGGTATTAGTTCTTCAAATGTTTAGTAGAATTCAACAGTGATTTCATTAGGATTTTCTTTGATGGGAGATTTTTATTATTGTCTTGATCTTGTAATTCATTATTAGTCTGTTCATGTTTTCTATTTCCTACTAGTTCAATCTTAGTAGGTTGTATGTGTTCAGGGCTTTATCCATTTCTTCTAAGTTTTCTTATTTTTTGACATAGACATACTTACTCCTAATAATGTCTAATGAGCCTTTGTATTTCTGTGGTATCAGTTGTAATGTTTTCTTTTTTATCTCTGATTTTATTTATTTGGTTTCTTTTTCTTTTTTTCTTAGTTTGGCTAAAGATTTATAAAATTTGTTTACCTTTTTGAAAACCTAACATTCTACTTTGTTGATCTTTTGTATCTTTTCTTAGTATCAAATTCACTTATTTCTGGTCTGAATATTATTTTCTTTTCTTCTACTAATTTGGGGTTTGGTTTGCTCTCTTTTTATTTTTTTATTTTATTTTATTTTTTTTTTGTTTGTTTTTTTTTTTTTTTTTTGAGGTGGAGTCTCACTCTGTCGCCCAGACTGGAGTGCAGTGGCCGCTCCCGGCCACCGCAGCCTCGACCTGCAGGGCTCCGGTGATCCTTCCGCCTCAGTCTTCCAAGCAGCCGGAATTACAGGTGCGTGCTACCACACCCGGCTAATTTTTTGATTTATTGTAGAGATGAGGTCTTGCTGCCCAGGCGGGTCTCGAACCCGCGGGTTCAGGCAATCCACTCACCTCAGCCTCCCAAAGGCACGGGATTACAGGCTGAGCCACCGAGCCCAGCTTATTTTTTGTTTTTTAAGATGCATAGTTAGGTTGTTGATTTGAATCTTTCTTTTTTTGGGGTGTAGATATTATCTGTTGTACACTTTCATCTTCATACTTGTTTTGCTATATTCTGTAGATCTGGTATGTTGTGTTTCCGTTTTCATTTGTTTCAAGAAATTTAAAAAATTTTTTTCTTAATTTATCCTTTGACTCATTTGACATTCAGGAGTATTTTATTTAATTTCCATATATTTGTATAGTTTTCAAAGTTCTTCTTGTTATTGATTTCTAGCTTTATTTTTGTTGTCATTAGAAAATATATTTGATATGGTTTTGACTTTTTAAAATTTGTTGATAGTGTTTTGTAGCCTAACATATGGAGTCTCCTAGAGAATGTTATATGTACTGATGAGAAAAATGTGTATTCTGCAGCAGTTGGCTGAAATGTTCTGTAAATATCTACTAGGCCCATTTGTTCTGGAGTATAGTTTAACTTTAATATTTATTTATTTAATATTTATCTGTGGATTTTCTGCCTGGATGATGTGTTTGTTTAAAAGTGAGATGCTGAAGTTTCCTACTATTATTGTATTGCAATCTGTCTTTTCCTTTAGATGTAATAATATTTGTTTTATATCTTTCATCAGGTGTTGCATACTTATATATTTACTATTGTTATATTCTCTTGCCTAATTGACTCCATTATCATTATATCATGACTTTCTTTGTCTCTTAACTCAAAAGTCTGTTTTATGTGATAAAAACACAGCTAATACTCCTCTTTTTTCCCCCATTGCATGGAATATGTTTTTCTGTTTGTTCACTTCCTGTTTATATGTGTCATTAGAGATGAAGTGAATTTCCTGTAGGCAGCATATATTTGGGTCTTGGTTTTTAATCCTATTGTCATTTTGCCTTTTAATTGGAAAATTTTGTCTATTTACATTCAGAGTTTTTATTGACAGAGAAGGACTTATTATTGCCATTTCATTATTTGGCTTCTGGCTGTTTGTAACCCCTTCCTCTCTCCTTTCCTCTCTTGTTTTATTCTGTTATGGTTAAGTGATTTTCTCTAGTAGTCTGTTTTACTTTGTTGTTTTTCATTTTGAATGTATCTACTCTAGATTTTTGCTGTCTTGTTGCCTTTAGGCTTACAAAAAACATCCCGTAGTTCTAACAAGTTCTCAAAAACTGTTACCAACTTAACTTGGGTTGAAAAAAAGATAAAAGAAAAAACAAAGAGAAACCTGTACTGTTTCCAAGATCTTCTCTTTGTCTTTGGCCTTTGAAAGTATGATTATAATATGTCTTGGGGTCTTATTTGAGTTGAATCTGATTGGTGGCCTTTGACCATTCTGTACATGGATATTTATTTCTTTTTCCAGGTTTGGAAAGTTTTTTTAAAAAATACTATTTCTTTCTTTTTGGTGTTCTTAGTTCTCTTTTTAACTCTGATAACCTCATTTTTTTTTTTTTGTCTTTTCTGAGTATTTCAAGTAGCCTGTCTCATGCTCAGTGATTTTTTTCTTATATTGATTAATTCTACTTTTGATGCTCTCGATTTCATTTTTCAGTTCTTTCATTGTATTTTTCAACCCCAGGGTATGTTTGATTTTTAAAAAGTTATTTTGGTGTCTTTATTAAATTTATCTGATAAATTTCTGTATTGTGTCTATGTTTTATTTAAAAGTTGGTTGAACTTCCTTAAAGCACCTATTTTGAATTCTTTGTCTGAGAGGTCACACATCTTTATCACCTTAGGGTTGGTCTCTGACACCTTATTTCGTCTGTCAGTCTGGTGAAATCATGTTTCTGTGAATGTTATTAAAGCTTGTGGATGTGCAACAATGTCTGCACATTGAGAAGTTGGTATTTATTTTAGTCTTCACAGTCTGAATTTGTTTATGCTTGTCTTCTTCAGAGAGCCTTCCTGGGATTTGAAGCAGACTGACTGTTAATTTTTTTAGCCTGTAACTGTTGCAGCTATCTTAGCACTAGAGAATGATCTAATGCTATGAGTGTCTTGAGGGCTCCAAGGTTGTTGTGACATTCCAGCCCAAATGAATATGTTATGGTTAAGTGATTTTCTCTAGTAGTCTGTTTTACTTATTGTTTTTTGTTTTGAATGTATTTACTCTAGACCCATGGAGACACGACATGGAGGTCAGGGACCTGAGTCCAGAAGATTTTTCTTGTGGCCCCAATGTGTGTTATCTCCCAGAAGGTCTCTGAAGAAGTGGAATGGATTTCCAACCGCAGCAAGAGGAGCTGGAGTTGAGACAGGGCTCTCTCAGGATCTGCTACACAAGGAATGCTGGTGGGCCTGTCTCATGGGCTCATCGTGTGTGCATCACCCAGCTGGTTCCTGCATCAGTGGGGTAGTTCTTTTCCACTGCAACAGGAAAGGCTAGAGCTGAGACTAAGTCCTCTTGGGATCTGCTGTGGATTGGAGCCTGGTGTGTCTGTCACATTGGCTCATATAACTACATGTCTTCCAGTAAGTCCCTACACAGACAGAACAGTTCCTCAACTGCAACAGGGCATTCTGGAGCTGAGACTCTTCCTTTGAGATATGCTGTGGGGTGAGGCTGGATAGCCTAGTGTCATTGGCTCAGAGGGGTATTCATCTCCTAGTAGGTTTGAGCACAGTTGGGATAGCTCACTGATTACAGCAGCAGGGACCAGAGCTGAGGTTGACTTCTTTAGGAAACTGCTGTGGAATGGAGGTTGGGACACTGGTTAGGGAGACTCAGACTCCTGGCCTGTGAGATATGAGTGAGTGTCCCTCTGGATTCTTGTGCCAGCAGCTATGATATGGGACCACAGTTAAGGAGGGCTGGAGCCAAGCCATATGGCAGTGGCTCAGCAGTGATGCTGAGACTGATGTTATTGGACAGACAGACCTTTCCATCAAAACACTAGTGTATGCAGTTCCTCTGGGGGCCCTTGGTGGATCATTTTGGTTGCAGGCTCAAGACCAAACAGGGCTGTAGCCAAGCCCCTTGGGAGGGCCATATCCAGCATTGAACCAGGAGCAAGCTTGGCAGATTGGCTGTGTAGGTATTGGTCTGCCCTCTTAAATCGACCCTCCAAAGAACTAGGCTCCACCAGAACTGCAGAAACCCCTACCTGAACCCTGAGGCTTCTGAAGAGATGCTTTTGACTGTGAAATATGTGGCATTCTTGCTGTTGGGGGAATATGAGTAGGCTACCTTCTATTCCATCATCTTGTGATACCACTTCACAAAATGCTTTTTTGGTGAATACTCAGAATTGATAGTAATTATTTTCTATCCTAGATATCCAGCTTTAGATTGCTTTCCAAATTCTTCTGGCTCTTGGCTTAAACAGTATTTTAAGACAGCAAATGAGATCCTGCAGCAGTATCACTTTATTTCTTGTTAAATACCAGCTTTCACATTGCCTTTCTAAATGGCTAAACTGTACCTTCATAATTAGGGTATTCATCTTATAATTTCCTTTGAACTTAAACCTATAAATGATGAGACTCACCTACTCTTAGTCATACAAACATTGCATTAGCTTCCTTTATGGGCAAAAAACATCTTTATACTTCTGTACTTATAATAATTATACAATCAAGTAACTTTATGGAATTTTACTAAACTTTATTATATGTTCTGGAAGAATGAAATTTTGACTCTTAAATTATGTTCTATTAGTGCAAAAATGGAAACTGCTAGTGTTGAAGATTGTTTTAATTTAATTCAGGTGAAAATTTTTTCAAGTATCCATGCCAGATACTAAGCACTGTTGAATTAGAGCTCCTTCTAGTGTTTATAAATAATTTTTTTCAATGTTGCTATTTACCAGGTGATTTCTTTTTTCTTTTTCTTTTTTCTTTTAAAGATGTGGGGTACAATTCAGGGTTAGGTATGCAAATATTGATTATGCAGGTACCCTTGTTGATGAGGTGTGCCCCTCTGTCCTGAACACACCCAATCTCATTTCATCTCAGCAGCTAAGCAGGGTCGGGCCTGGTTAGTACTTGGAGACCAGGTGATTTCTAATAATAATTAAAATAATACTTACCGATGCACTTTATCTAATTAATTTTGAGAATTTAGCTCCCAGTGTGATTCAGGAATTTTTGCATAGATGCTACAGGTATTTTGTGTGTGTGTCTAGGTGTTATTTATATGCAAATATGAGCAGCAATCAGAAGTTTATTTAAAGTTTATTATGAGAAATCACATAGTACAAAAAACTATTTTATTAAGGAAATTATAGGCTAAAGTATAAATGTATTTGTTCAAATATTAGGTTAAAAATAGCGACACAATGTCAGTAAAATTGGCAATTACACTTTTAAAAATATTACTTTTACATATATTAGGGAAACAGTGTGACCTGTTGGTTGATTGGTCATCTTTTATATTTTATGTTGAAGAGCACACAAGGCTAACATCAGAAGTGATGGAGAACTATGGTACATAAAACTGTAAGCAACTATATGAAATAAGAATTGCCTTTATATGTCTTCTGTGACTTTGTGTGTTTGACTAGTTGTGTTTTGACTTATTTTTGTCAGAGCAGATAAGATCAAATAAGGCGTGAGTGCCATTGGCTTAGATTAGATAACTTGATTCTAAATTACTTCATCATGGTATATCAGGGAGAACAAACAAAAAAAAACAGATTTATAAGAAATGTGTTTTTATTCTTTAGTCATCCTTAAGATACTCTCTGTTTCATGCAGTACACCTGATGAGACACTTTTTCCACAGACTCATTAATTTTGATGCCTTTTAGTACTTCTGCTGCTTTTTGTTTCACCTCTTCCACATCAGCAAAATGTTTCCCTTTGAGGACTTTTTTCATTTGGGGAAACAAAAAATAGTTGCTCAGGATAAGATTGGTTGAATAGGGAAGGTGGGGCACAGGGGTCATGCAGGTTGTGTTCAAAAACTGCTGAACATTAAGTGCAGTGTGGACAAGTGTGCTCAAATCACTCATCATGAAAGAACTCTAAAAAAAAATTATCTGAAGCCAAAGGCAGCCTCTCACAACAACACTAGCTGGTACACTGATGCTGATGGGTTCCTAGAACAGATATCTAGCAGGGGAAACCTGTACTAAAGGGGCCTGCTCTCCAAAAAATATATATGCCTCATATATAGGCAGACTCTGGATAAGTGTGCAGAAAAATAAACAGTCTTCCTCCTCAAAGAATTGATCTCTTTAGAATTTAATGATAATTCTTTTTCAGCATACCTTTTGCTCTGGCTGCCAGTTTTGTGTCTTTTTAATATTAGAAAGATATCCTCCAGGTTGTGTGTAAAAATGTTGCACAGTTTACTGTAACCAAACTGGTGGAAGTCTAAATTCTGTAGTTACCTAAGAAAAACAGGCTCTAGGACCGTATAAACTGTAAACTCTCAGCTTTTATCATAGTGCTTTTATCATAAGAAGAAATTTACCTAGTCTGAATTTTGCTTTAGACTTTAAGTTTATGGCACTAGACTATGATTTTATTGTAGTTTTTTTTGTTTGTTATATTGGAATTTCTTGCTTTCTTTTTTTTTTTTTTAGTCTTAAAATATTTTATTTTTACTTTTTAAACTTTTTGTTAAAAACTAAGACACAAACACACCTTAGCCTAGGCCTACACAGGATCAGGATCATCAATATCATTGTCTTTCACCATCACATCTTGTCCCACTGGAAGGTCTTCAGGGACAGTAATGTGCGTGGAGCTATCTCCTTCAGTACTTCCAGAAGGACCTGCCTGTGACTGTTCTACATAAGTTGAAAAAGTACACTCTAAAATAAGAATAAAATGTTTAGCATCATAAATACATAAGCCTATTGCATAGGTATTTATCATTACCAAGTGTTATGTACTGTACATAATTGCACATGCTATGCTTTTTTTATGGCTGCAACACAATAGATGTGTTTACAACATCACCACAAATACGTGTGTGCTACAATGTTAAAATGTCACAGAGTACCATATATTCTCACTCATAAGCAGTCCTTGAACAATTATAATACTATAGAAAAGGGATTGGCAGTAGTGGGAAACTGTCAGGGGAGGAGGGTGGGATTGGCAGTTAAGGGAAACTGCTAGGGGAGGGAGCGGCATGCCTCATCATCAAGGGTACCTGCATAATCAACGTTTGTATACCCAACCCTGAAT
>NW_007242079.1:0-826 GCF_000164805.1 Carlito syrichta | reverse complement strand
CCCTCCCCCTCTTCAATTCTATTTTTCAGGGAAAGGTGGGGTTGCTTTTATTTCTCTTCTGCAATGACCTGTTCTTCCTTATGAGGGTCTTCTGACTTTGTTCACTTTTCCCTCTGCTTTACAGTCTGTCTATTCAGCAGTATGCAGTCTTGGTCCCTAGATTTAAAAAAGGGGGCATATAGAATAGGAAAATAATAGAGGAAGGGGAGGTCAATAGGGATTTAGAGAGAAGCGCGAGAGGGAAAACAGATATACATACCAACTATCAGGTCAGAACGAGACACAGGGCTGGGAAGAGGTGAAGAAAGACACATAAGAAAGATTCCCTAAAGAGTACTGATAGCTACACAGAGACAGAGCAATAAAATCGAGAAAGAGTGTAAGTCAGAAGGTAAACAACAAACGTGATCTAAACCAACAGTTACAATGATAAAATCATAAGTCAAAATAAGTGAAAGAGAGAAGTGCGAGTGGGATAACAGATATACATACCAGCTATCAGGTGAAAAACAGTCACAGGACCGGGAAGAAGTAAAGAAAGACATGTAAGAAAGATTCCCTAAGGAGTACTGATAGCTACACAGAGACAGGTCAATAAAATTGAGAAACAGTGTAGATCAGAAGGTTAACAACAGACGTGATCTAAACTAACAGTTACAATGATAAAATCATAAGTCAAAATAAGCGAAAGAGAGAAGTGCTAGAGGGAAAACAGATATACATACCAACTATCAGGTGAGAGAGAGACACAGGGCTGGGAAGAAGTGAAAAAAGACAGGTAAGAAAGATTCCCTAAAGAATACTGATAGCTACACAGAGACAGGCC
>NW_007242078.1:0-773 GCF_000164805.1 Carlito syrichta | reverse complement strand
TCTGGTCTTTCTCTCTTGCTGCCTTTAGGATTTTTTCTTTTGTGCCTACTTTATTTAGGTGAATTATTATGTGTCTAGGAGTTGGTCTTCTCATTTGTTGTCTTGCAGGGGTTCTCTGAATCTCTTGTGTTTGAATTTTGTATCACTGATTAGATAAGGGAAGTTTTCTTGAATGATCTCATGGAAAGTTTGTTCCAATGTGATCTCTGTTTCTCTTTCTGCCTCAGGGAGTCCGATTATTCTTAGGTTAGGCCTCTTGAGGTAGTCCCTCATCTCTTGAAGAATTTGTTCTGTCTTTTTGAGCTTATTTTCTGTGTTTTTAAGAGTTTGGGTTATTTCTATATTTTGGTCCTGAAGCTCTGAAATTCTTTCTTCTGCTTGGGTAATTCTGCTTTCCATGCTTATCAATTTGTTATTTATTTCATTCACAGTATTCTTTATTACTATCTCAGATATCAGCTCCTTCCTAGTTTCTTCTTGTGTCTCCTCATTTCTTTTTAGTCTCTCCATTATTGTTTTGATATCTACATTTGCATTTTGAGACCCTTCATTCTGGGGACTTTTCATTGTTTGTATTCCAAAGTCAGTTTTCTCAGTGTCTGCTCTCCCAGGCGTCTGGGAGAGACCCATGTTCTTCTTTTGGTTTTTCTTCATTTCTGTAGATTTTTCTCCCTCTCCCCCTTTCCCTCCCCCTCTTCAATTCAATTTTTCAGGGAAGGTGGGGTTGCTTTTATTTCTCTTCTGCAATGACCTGTTCTTCCTTATGAGGGTCG
>NW_007242077.1:0-1553 GCF_000164805.1 Carlito syrichta | reverse complement strand
CAGGGAAAACATTCATCTTTCAATACTCAGTCTGAATGTGAATGGACTAAATGCACCACTGAAAAGACACAGAATGAAAAACTGGATAAGAAACCACGACCCATTTATTTGCTGCATCCAGGAGCCTCATCTCACCACATGAGATGCACACAGACTCAAAGTTAAAGGATAGAAAATGAGTTTCCAGGAAAATGGATGACAAAAGAAGACAGAAGTTGTGATCTTAATATCAGACAAAACAACCTTTAAGCTGTAAAAAATTTAAAAATATGCAAAAGGACACTACATCATGATAAAAGATTCAATCCATCAACAAGAAATATTCATCCTAAACATATATGCACCCAACACAGGTTCACCAGCATTTACAAACCAACTGCTACATAAAGATACTGACTATAATTTTTTATAGCAGAGGACTTGAGTACCCCACTAACAGCTATAGATAGATCATCGAGGCAAAAGAATCAACAAGGAGATCCAGAACCTAAACTTGACACTCAAGTAAGCGAACCTAATAGATCCCTATAGATTATTCGACTCAACAAACACAGAATATACATTCTACTCATCACACATGGAACGTACTCCAAGATCAATCACATCCTTGGCCAAAAATCAAGCATGAATAAATTCCATGAGGTTGAAATCTTGCCATGCGCATTCTCAGACCACAGTGGAATAAAAATAAAGATCAACACCAATAACATTTCCCCAAAGCCCACAAAGACATGGGCACTGAAGAGAATGATGCTGAACACTACTGGGTCAACACTGAAATCAACACAGAAATTTAAAGATTCTTGGAAACAAATGAAAATGAAGAAACATCTTACTATAACCTCTAGGATGCCCTGAAATCAGTTCTAAGAAGGAAATTTATGTCTCTATAAGCACACATCAAGAAAACGGAAAGATCACAAGTGGAGAGCTTGACAAATCACCTAAGGGATGTGGAAAGAAAAGGCCACCAAAGCCTCAACTTTAGCAGAAGAATCCAAGTCATCAAAATAGGGCCCAAATATGGAACATAGAAGACAAAAATATTAAAATCTCCACAGGAAAAAAAAGTGATTCTTTGAAAGAATTAACAACACTGATGGACCCCTGGCCAAAATGAACAAGCAAAGGAGAGAAAAAACCCAAATAAACACAATCAGAAATACAAAAGATCAAATCACAACTGACCCCAAAGAAATGCAAAAGATTATCAGAGATCACTATGTACACTTATATAGAAACAAACTTTATAACCTAAATGAAATGGAGGACTTTCTGACATCACACAACCTCCCCAGGTTGAAACAAGAAGACATTGAGACACTAAATAGACCAATAACAACCCAGGAAATAGACTCTGTCATACAAAACTACCTAAATCAAAAGCCCTGAACCAGATGTTTTTCTAGCAGAATTCTACAAAACGTGCAAAGAGGAGCTGATACCAATCCTACTGAAAGTATTCCAGGCAATTGAGAAAGTTGGAATTCTCCCAAACTCATTTCCTGAGATACATCACACTGATACCAAACCAGGTAAAGATGCAGCAAAAA
>NW_007242076.1:0-723 GCF_000164805.1 Carlito syrichta | reverse complement strand
TGGCTGAGGTATTGAAGCTTTGCTTCCAGAATCTCTATCCTGTTCCATGGTCTATGTGATTATTCTTGTACCAATACCAGCCTGCTTTGATTACTGTAGCTTTATAGTAAAGTGTGAAATCTGGAAGTGTGATACCTCCTGCTTTGTTTCTTTTGCTATGGATTGTTTTGGCTATTCGTGTTTGTTTATGTTTCCATATAAATTTATGTATTGTCATTTCCAAGTCTGAGAAGAATGATGTTGGTAACTTAATGGGTATTGTGTTGAATCTGTAGATTGCCTTTGGAAGGATGAACATCTTAACAATGTTGATTCTTCCTATCCATGAGCATGGAATATTTTTCCATTTGTTTGTGTCTTCTTTGATTTCTTTGAGCAGTGTTTTGTAGTTCTCATTGTACAGGTCTTTCACGTCTCTGGTTAGGAAGATGTTGAGGTATTTCATTTTTCTGTGTGGCTATTGTGAATGAGATTGTGCCTTTAATTTGGGTCTCTGCCTGCTTGTTGTAGGTGTATAGGAATGCAACTGTCTTTTGCACATTTATTTTGTACCCTGAGACTTTGCCAAAGACATTTATCAGTCCAAGGAGGTTTTTGACAGATTCTCTTGGATTTTCAAGGTATAGGATCATATCATCAGCAAAGAGGGATAACTTGACTTTCTCTTTTCCTATTTGTATACCCCTGATTTCCTTCTCTTGTCTAATTGCCGTAGCTGGGACT
>NW_007242075.1:0-1072 GCF_000164805.1 Carlito syrichta | reverse complement strand
GATGAATTAAACTGTTGTAAGCAGTGGGAAAAGCATTTTGATAGGTGCATGTATCAAATGAAGAATACTTTGAAGATGACTGAAGTTAAATATGTAAGAATACACTATTTAATAAGTAAATTCCAATTTGGGGGCCTACCTTGTATGTTTTAGAATAATACTTTATTAATTTTATCTCTTAATGTGTATTTAGCATTTATACTTTAACAAATTAAAAATTTTAGAATGTGTTTCTATTCAGCTACTGATTTTAAAAATTATTTTAGGCTTTGGGAGGCAGAGGTGAGGGGATCGCCTGAGCCAAGGGATTCAAGACCAGCCCGAGCAACATGGCGAGACCTCATCTCTACAGTAAATTTTAAAAAATAGGTGGGTGTGGTGATGTGCACCCGTACTTCCAGCTACTTGGAAGGCTGAGGTGGAAGGATCCCCAGAGCCCAGCAGATTGAGACTACGGTGGCCCTGAGCATGCCATTGCACTCCAACCTGGGCAACAGAGTGATACTCGAACAAAAAAAAAATTTATGAATCCTAAGCATGCTTTTAAAAATAGCAATAATGTCAGTATTGTGCAAATTAATTACCAAAATGCTGTAATTGTCAATAAACAAAAGAAAAAAATTTATACAATTTTTTTCTTTTTATTTCAGAACAAAAAAAGACTGTAAAATGAGACTATGCTTTCAAATAAAGCTACTGTAGTTCTCTCGTATGTCATTTAGCATTAAATTATAGTATCTCTTTGGAAAAATTTCTCAAATTTTAATATGCATAATAATCAACCAAAGGTTCTTATTGAAATATAAGTTCTAATTCAGGAGGTCTGGACAAGGGCCTGGGATTCTGCAAATTTTTACAAACTCCCAGGTGATGTAGATACTACTGGTTCAGGGATCACACTGTGAGTAGCAAAGTTCTTCTAGAGTCCATCACATTCCACAGAATGGGTTCAGTCATCTGCCATTGAGTATTAGAGACCAGGTGGGCTTGCATTATGCCTGTGTTTTGACGGAATGGACGGGTGTGCTGAGAGCAGTGGGGAAGATAAGATGGGTGGGATGATCCTGGAATT
>NW_007242074.1:0-1061 GCF_000164805.1 Carlito syrichta | reverse complement strand
TTTCACACTAGAGCAAAAGGTAACAACAAATGTGATTGAACTAGGTCTTTGTGATGCTAACACACCATGTTCTTCTAAACATATACATGAGGAAATTTGCTTTTTTCCAGTTCATACTGGGAAGAGAGGGAAGGAACTAGAAGGGCACAGTCAATATTTCCTGATACTATAATAATGATAATAACAGCAAACACTTCCATCGTAATTAAAATGCACCTGGTACTGTTTTAAGTAGTCTAGATATGTGGCTCATGTAATTAACTCACTAATCCAGAGTGGGCTTCTGTTGTGAGTCTCCTTACTGTCTAGATGAGTAAACTGAGGCTAAAAGAGTTCACAAACTTGCCTAAAGTCAAACAGATTGTAAGCGGCAGATCTGGGATTCATAACCAGTCGATGTGAGAGCTAACTGGAGGCCCTTAGCTAGTCTGCCTCTAAACAACCCTACATGGGACACAGGAAGAAGATAACCAGAAGAACCTGGAAGAAAAGGAATCGAGAATACACAAAGACTTTCCCCAGTCACTTGGCAGGTTTTCACTACAACTTTATCAAGAGAAAGTAGAGATTTGCATCAGCACCTCATTACACAGATGACCTTCACAAGACCTTCAACTTGAGGCTTAATTAGATCCAGGGGAAAGGTTGTGGGTAAAATGTGATAAGTTAGGTTTTATTTCTGGAAAACCATTAGAATCAATAAAAATACGAAAATAATCACAAGAATACATAAAGAAACACAAATGTAAGCTTTTTGTGTGGACATTTCTTATGTTAAACACTTAAGTTTTGTTTCTGCACGTACTAGTCTTGTTGAATCAATGAAGTTTGTGAAAGGGTTTAGTCTTTTTACCTCAACATAACCATTAGAAAACATTTAGGCCGGGCTCGGTGGCTCAGCCTGTAATGCCGCACTTTGGGAGGCCGAGATGAGTGGATTGCCTGAGTCTGCGGGTTCGAGACCCACCTGGGCAACTTGGCGAACCCTTACCTCTACAATAAATCAAAAAATCAGCCAGGCATGGTAGCCCATGCCTTTAATTCCAGCTACTAGAAGGCTG
>NW_007242073.1:44472-64938 GCF_000164805.1 Carlito syrichta | reverse complement strand
CCGGGGGTTCTCTGAATCTCTTGTGTTTGAATTTTTGTATCACTGATTAAATAAGGGAAATTTTCTTGAATGATCTCATGGAAAGTTTGTTCCAATGTGGTCTCTGTTTCTCTTTCTGCCTCAGGGAGCCTGATTATTCTTAGGTTAGGCCTCTTGAGGTAGTCACTCATCTCTTGAAGGTTTTGTTCTGTCTTTTTTAGCTTATTTTCTGTGCTTTTAAGATTTTGGGTTATTTCTATATTTTGGTCCTCAAGCTCTGAGATTCTTTCTTCTGCTTGAGTAATTCTGCTTTCCATGCTTATCAATTTGTTATTTATTTCATTCACAGTATTCTTTATTACTGTTATCTCAGATATCAGCTCCTTCCTAGTTTCTTCTTGTGTCTCCTCAATTCTTTTTAGTCTCTCCATTATTGTTTTGATATCTACATTTGCATTTTGAGACCCTTCATTCTGGGGACTTTTCATTGTTTGTATTCCAAAGTCAATTTTCTCAGTGTCTGCTCTCCCAGGCATCTGGGAGAGACCCATACTCTTCTTTTGGTTTTTCTTCATTTCTGTAGATTTTTCTCCCTTTACCCCTTTCCCTCCCCCTCTTCAATTCTGTTTTTGAGGGAAGGTGGGGTTGCTTTTCTTTCTCTTCTGCAATGACCTGTTCTTCCTTATGAGGGTCTTCTGGTTTTGTTCACTTTTCCCTCTGCTTTACAGTCTGTCTATTCAGCAGTTTGCAGTCTTGGTCCATTCAGAGAATCTCACCAGTTCACCTATGCCATCGCCATCTTGCCCCCCCGTCGCCATCTTGCCCCCCCACAATGGAATATTATGCAGCCATAAAGAAGGACAAATATATGGACTTTGCAGCTACCTGTATGGATTTGGAGTCAATCATAATCAGTGATTTATCACAGAAACAAAGAAATGAGTTCTGAATGTTCTCATTCATAAGGTGACCTTGAACAATTATAAGGCTGTAGGAAGGCGGTTGGCAGTAGGATAAAACTGTCAGCAGAGGGGGGAGTGGGACTGGCAGTTGGGGAAAGCTTCTAGGGGAGGGAAGGGCAGGCCTCATCAACAAAGGTACCTGCATTATCAATGTTTGTATACCCAGCCCTGAATTGTATCCTACATCTTTATAATAATAAATTAATTAATTTTTAAAAAAGAAATGTTGAACAATGAGGTCATAATTCAAATAAATACTTTCATCAGCAGGAAAAAAAAGAAAGCTAAGTAGGCATCTGACAAAAGTTGCTTTTTCCCTTTGCATTTTAGACTCTTAAGTACCGCTTATCCATGAATTCCACAGATACACTGATCACTCCACATAGGCATACAAACTGACAAATTAAAAAAATCTATCCACCTACACCCCAGATCCCTGTTCAAACTTAAGGAAAGAAACAAGATGGACATAATGATTTTTTTCCATATAGAGCCTTCTGGTATGAGGGTTAAGATATATGGGATGGGGGAGTTCTAGTAAGATGGTGATGGCATAGGTGGAACTTTGAGATTCTCTGAAAGTGAGTTCCCAAAAGGACTCTTACTTTCCTTCCCCCACCCCCCTGCTCACCACCAGCCATACTGGTCTGAGGCCCAGAGACCCTCGGTCCCACTTGGCTCCCTGGCTGCTGCTGCTCCACCATAGGCAGCCCCAGGCCCTGACCACGTAGAGATCCCATCTCCCTCCCCAGCTACAACATCTCACCTGGCCTGAGCTGCCACCTGTGGAGGTCCTTGTATACTGCCTTGTGGAGATCTGGGTTCCCTTGCTGGCTACACTGAGCTGCCCAGCACCGAGCCCAGCAGCCTGGTGCTTGCTCCTCAGAGTTCCAGCTCCCTGTCCTGGGTTCTGGGCCCCTGCCCAGTCCTATTTCAAGCCACCATCACCCAGGGAGGCTCTAGGCGCTGCCCCTCAGAGATACCAGGTACACTCCTGGCTGAAGTGCCCTGTGTGGGACCCAAAGCTGCTGTCATCACTCAACACCTGCTCTGCAGAGCTCTGGTCCCACTCCTGCTCTGGCTGAGACACACAGGGTGGGACCCCATGGTTGTGTAAGGGAATGGTATATCTTAAGGAGGTGCTGAAAAGCTGCTCTCAGCTCTCCACTCCAGAAGAGGGAATTGCCAGCTCCCTCATACACCCCAGGCCACTGGTGGCACACCAGATCCAGCGCCCAGCTGTGCCACTGATCCCCGGTGCCTAACACGTCTCCACAGCCCATCATAGTGGATCACCCATGGACCCAGACGAACAGAGAGAAAGGATTAGTGAAAGAGGAGCTGCTCACCTCGGCCATTTTCCAGGCAGAGATTTGCAATGCCCCACCCATCTACGAGCAGCCTCCACCTTGGTTTCTACAGTAACATCATTAAACAGGAAATGAAATCCCCTCTCTTAAACTGAATCAGATACAGGCAAGTCATCAAACCCAAGCTGGGCGTAAACCTATATGCCTCCAATAAAAGCAAAGGGGAGAAACTAGAGAACAGAGCTGAAGAGACCTTGACACTCATGAAAGATTCCATAGCTAGTCTGGTTTCTTATTTTGACATTTGGTTTTATTGTTTTGACTCTTTGTTTTGCTCACTTTTGTTTGCTTTTTGATTTAGACTACCTGTTTGTATTGGGGAAAAACTAATCAAAAGGCATGATATTATTGGACTGTCTGTGTGATTACTGGTATGCTTTAGGGAATTTTGTTTGTGTGTCAGTTTTTCACTCTTTTTTGGCTTTATGTCTCTTTTTCACCTGTTAGTTGGTATGTGTGTCTGTTTTATCTCTCACACTTCTCTCTTTCTAACTTCCTCTTGATGCCCCCTTCTTCCATTATTTTCCTTTTTTATACTTCGTTTTGTTCCAGGGAGCAAACCTACACCCTGCTGCATGGACAGATTGCAAGGTAATGGGAAATAGGTTCCAGTGAGCCCATACACCTGTTGGTGGATACTGGGATCAGCAGATAGATTCTGAATCATGGCTTCGCCCTCAATTAAGCCTCAAAACTGCAAAAAGTACAGCCTCCAGCACACAGTCCAGTCTCAAAAGTGAACAAAGCCCGAGGACCCTCATAAGGAAGAACAGGAGATTGAACAAAAGAAGTAAAAGCAACCCCAACTTCCATGAAAAACAGAATTCAAGAAGGGGAGGGTAAGGGGGAGAGTGGGAGAAATCTACACAAGTGAAGAAAAACCAAAAGAAGAATATGGGTCTCTCCCAGACCCCAGGGAGGGCAAACATTGAGAAAGTTGACTTCGGAATGCAAACAATGAAGAGCCCCCAGCATGACTGGTCTCAAACTACAGATCTAGATATCAAGACATTAATGAAGAGATTAAAAAGAATCGGGGAAAGACTAGAATAAACTAGGAAGGAGTTGATAACTGAGATAACAGTAATAAAGAATACTGTGAATGAAATAAATAAACTGATAAGCATGGAAAACAGAATTAGCCAAGTAGAAAAAAGAATCTCAGAGCTTGAGGAACAAAATATAGAACAAAGTCAAACTGTCAAAAAAATAGAAAAGAAGCTTAAAAAGACAGAACAAAAACCTTCAAGGGATGGGAAATTACTTCAAGAGACCAAATATAAGAGTAATTGGACTTCCTGAAACAGAAAGACAAACAGAGGCCACCTTGGAACAAACATTCCATGAGATTATTGAGGAAAACTTCCCTTGTCTCATAAGTGATGTGAAAATTCAAAAACAAGAGATTCAGAGAACCCCTGCAAGACAACAAATGAGAAGACAAACCCCCAGACACATAATAATTCACCTAAACAAAGTAGGTATGAAAGAAAAAAATCCTAAAGTCAGCAAGAGAAAAAGGCCAGATCATCTACCATGGAAGAACAATTATAATAGCAGCAGATTTATCTAAGAAACCACATAGGCTAGGAGAGCTTGGAGCTCTGTCTTCAAAGTTCTAAAAGATAAACAATTTCAACCAAGAATAACCTATCCAGCCAAGCTAAGCTTCATCAGTGAGGGAGAATTTAAATCTTTCCTGGATATCCAATCTCTAAGAAATTATGCTGCCACCAGACCACCTCTATAAGAAAAACTCAAGAAAGTACTAAACACATAAGAAAAGGAAGAAAAGAACAACAATGTTCTTCACAAGAGTACAGGAAAACGACTAAAACACACATGAACCAACCCCAAACCAAAAGAAAGACAACCAACAAGAGGAACAACAACAACAACTTTATAAGAACTTTATGATAGGGACCAACTCTCAATTTTCAATAATTAGCCTGAATATGAATGAACTAAATGCACCACTGAAAAGACTCAGGATGGCAAAATAATAAAATATCACCAGGCAAAAATATATTGCCTTCAAGAGACCCATCTCACTAGAAAGGACATGTACAGACTCAAAGTAAGAGAATGGGAAACAAATCTTCAGGTGAATGGAACACAAAGAAGGAATCATGACCCTAATTTCAGACAAAATACCATTTAAGCTATCAAAAATCAAAGAAGATACAGAAGGTCACTACATAATGATAAAAGTTTCAATCCATCAACAAGAAATATCTATCTTAAACATATATGCACTCAACATAGGAATGCCTACTTTCATAAAGAAGCCTCTAGGAAAACTCAAGAAAGATATTGACTCTAACACTATCATAGCTGGAGACTTTAATACCCCACTCACAACCCTAGACACATCATCAGGACAAAAAATCAACAATGAGCTCTAGAATCTCAATGTGACTCTTGAGCCAATGGACTTAATTGATACCTACAGACCACTCCATCCAATGACCAAAGAATATATATTCTACTCATCAACACATGGAACATACTCTAAGATCGACCACATACTTGGCTATAAATCAAACATAAACAAATTTCAAAAGATCGAAATTTTGTCATGCACCTTCTCAGACCACAGTGGAATAAAAATAAACATCAACACCAACAAGGTTCCCCCCAAACAAATAAAGACATGGACACTAAACAGCATGATGCTAAACAGCTCCTGGGTCAATGATGAAATCAAAACAGAGATTAAAAGATACCTAGAAACAAATGAAAATGAAGAAGCATCTTTAAAAAATCTCTGAAATGCCATAAAGGCTGTAGTAAGAGAGGAATTCATATCTATACAAATGCACATGAAGAAAATGGAAGGATCACAAATTAACCACCTAACAAGTCACCTTAGGAAGCTGAAAAAGCAAGAACACCAAAACTCTAACTTCAGCAGAAGAATCCAGATCACCAAAATAAAAGCACAAATACAGGACGTAGAAGACAAAAAGATCATACCAAAAATCAATGAAACAAAAAGCTGATTCTTTGAAAGGATAAACAAGATTGATGGTCCCCTAGCTGGAATGACAAAGAAAAAAAGAGAAAAAGCCCCCCCAAAATACAATCAGAAACACAAAAGATGAAGTCACATCTGACCCTGAAGAAATACAAAAGATCATTAGAGACTATGTACACTTGTATAGAAACAAACTTGAAAACCTTAATGAAATGGAAGACTTTCTATATCACACAACCTGCCTAGGTTGAAACAAGAAGAAATAGAAGCCCTAAACACACCAACAACAATCAAGGAAATCAACTATGTAATAAGAAAACTACCTACAAAAAAAAAGCCCTGGTGCAGATGGCTTTCCAGCAGAATTCAATAAGACATTTAAGAAGGAGCTAATACCAATCCTACGAAAAGTATTCCTGGAAATACCGAAAGATGGAACCCTCCCCAAATCATTTTATGAAGCTAACATTACATTGATACCCAAGCCAGGTAAAGACCCAACAAAGAAAGAGAACTACAGGCCAATATCCTTGATGAACATAGATACTAAAATTCTCAACAAGATCCTAGAAAACCAGATTCATCAGCACATCTCAAAAATCATCCATCATGACCAAGTAGGGTTCATCTCTGGTTCAAAATTCGCAAGACTAAAAATGTAATTAAATACATCAACAGACATCAGAACAAAAACCACATGATTATATCATTAGATGCAGAAAAAGCTTTTGATAAAATCCAGCACTGCTTCTTGATAAAAACCCTCGAACATATAGGCATACATGGAACATACCTCAAAGTAGTAAAAGCCATCTATGAGAAACCCACAGCTAGCGTACTCCTAAATAGACAAAAATTGGAACCATTTCCCATGATAACTGGAAGAAGACAAGGATGTCCACTCTCTCCCCTCCTGTTCAATATAGTATTGGAATTCCTCGCTACAGCAATCAGAAAAGAGAGGGCAGTCAGGGGTATCCAAATAGGAAAACAGGAAGTCAAGTTATCTTTCTTTGCAGAAGACATGACTGTGTACCTTGAAAACACAAGAGAATCTGTCAAAAGCCTCCTTGCACTGATAAAGGATTTTGACAAAGTCTCACGGTATAAAATAAATGTCCAAAAGACAATCACATTTCTTTACACCAATAATAAACAGAATCCCAAATAAAAAGCACAATTCCATTCACAATAGCCACAAAAAAAATGAAATACCTTGGCATCTTCCTAACCAGAGATGAGAAAGACCTTTACAATGAAAACTACAAAACACTGCTCAAAGAAATCAAAGATGACACAAACAGGTGGTAAAATATCCCATGCTCATGGATTGGAAGAATCAACATTTTGAAGATGTCCATCTTACCTAGGGCAATCTACAGTTTAAATACAATATCCATCAAATTACCAGCAACATTCTTTTCAGAGCTAGAAAAAACAATACAGGAATTCATATGGAAACACAAACAACCAAGAATAGCTAAAACAATCCTCAGCAAAAAAAATCAAAGCAGGAGGTATCTCATTACCAGACTTCAAACTTTACTATAAATCTACAATAACCAGAACAGCTTGTTATTGGTACAGGAACATTCATATAGACCAGTGGATTAAAATTGAGATTCCATAAGCAAAACCTCAGTTTCTCAACCAACTCATCTTTGACAAAGACTCCACTGCCTACCACTGGGGAGAGGAGAACCTATTCAGTAAATGGTGCTGGGAAAACTGGCTGACCACATGCAGAAGATTCAAACAAGATCCCTATCTATCCCCATACACAAAAATTAACTCCAAATGGATCAGAGACCTAAATGTAAAACGTCATAACATAAGAACCTTAGAAAATGCAGGACACAACCTTATGGAAATTGGAACTGGCATCCAATTCCTGAACAAAAGCCAAAACGCACTGACCATAAGAGATAAGATAGACAAGTGGGACCTCATTAAATGGACAAGCTTCTGAAAAGTCAAAGAAACCATCAAGAGAGCAAGGAGAGAGCCCACAGACTGGGAAAAAGTATTTGCCAACTCCGTGCCTGACAAAGGCCTAACATCTTGGATCTACAGGGAACTCAAACATGCTTAAAAGAAAAAAAAAAACCCCATTATAAAGTGGGGCAAAAGATATGAATAGACACTTCTCAAAAGAAGACATCCAAATGGCCAACAGACACGTTAAGAAATGTTCAACCTCACTAATCATCAAGGAGATGCAAACTAAAACTATACTGAGATAACACCTAACTCCAGTCAGAATGGCCATTATCAATAACTCGAAAAATAACATGCTGGAGAGGATGTGATGAAAAGGGAGCACTGATACACTGATGGGAGTGTAAACTAGTGCAACCTCTGTGGAAAGCAGTGTGGCTATTCTTAAAAGCTCTAAATATCAACCTCCCATATGACCCTGCAATCCCCCTACTGGCAATATACCCTGAAGAACTCAAATCACTCTATAAAAAAGATACCTGCACATGTATGTTTATCACAGAGTTGCTCACAATAACAAGAACTTGGAACCAACCACATGGTCCATCAAAAGAGGACTGGATTTTAAAAATGTGGTACATATACATGATGGAATACTATGCAGCCAAAAAATAGAACAAAATCATGAATTTCGCAGCAACCTGGATGGAACTCGAGCCTATAATACTGAGTGATCTCTCACAGACACAAAGATCTGAGTACCACATGTTTTCACTCATATAGTGATCCTGGAACATCTATCATAATACTATAAGAAAAGGATGACAGTGGCGGGAAACTATGTAGGGGTAGGGAGAGGAAGGGTGGTGGGATTAATGGTAGTCAATAACTGTCTGGGGATGGAGAGACACCCCTTATCAACAATGGTGCCTGAATGATGCATATTTGTATATCTAACCCTTAACTGTACCCCACAATTTCAAAATTAAAAATATGTTTAAAAAAAGGATATATGGGACAGGGAACTGGGTGAGTGAGCAGAAGAGGATGGGTCAGGGCCTGTCAGCAGGAGGAGTGGCACCTCTTCATCAGTATCCCTGTCTTTGTTGCCTTCAGAATGTCATCTGTTAGCATGACCATCTGTGACATAGTGAGAGCATGGGCATGCTGGGGAGGTGGAGGGAGGAAACCTTGTGCTTCCTCTGTGTCTGAGGCAGGACAGTGTGGACCAGGCCATGAGGATGCAGATCTGCAGAGAGGTTGGCTCCACTGGGGAGCACTCATCTTGTATCATTGGGGCCCATGGGATTAATTCTAAAGATAGTTACTGTACTTCACACGGTGGAATGTTCTGAATAGGTAGTCACATTTTCAAATGATGTCATTTTCTCCTGCTGTTGCCATTTCCTAGGCTCAAGCAGGGGTTGTGCTTCTCCTCTCTGAATGACTCAGAGCCTTGTTGGTGCCTATTCTGTGACTGGGATATCAGGCTGGGGACAGGTACAAGTCTGTTCCCTCATCTTTCATAGTCAAAGCAATCTTTTTATTTTTATTTTATTTTAGTTTATTATTTTTAGATTCAAGGGGTCCATGTGCAGGTGTGTTACATGGGTTTATTGAGTGATGGTGAGATTTAGGCTTCTGTGAAGTCCATTATCCAAATAGCATGAATGGTACCCAATAGGTATGTTTCAGCCTTGCCCTCTGCCCTCCTGTAAGGATCCTCATAAAGAGTTCCCATCTTTATGTCTGTGTTTACCCAGTGTTTATCTCCCATCTGTAAGTGAGACTGTATGGTATTTGGTCTTCTGTTTCTGTGTTAACTCACATAGGATAATGGCCTCCAGCTGTATCCACAATGCTTCAAAGGACATGATTTTGTTCTTATTTATGGTTGTGTAATCTTCCATGCTGAGTATGGGCCACATTTTTTAAACAACTCTACCATTGATGGGCGTTTGGTTTTGATGGGGTTTGGTTTTACTGTTGAGAATAGTTTTGCTGGGCATTTGGCTTTGATGGGCATTTGGTTTTGATGGGGTTTGGTTTTGCTGTTGAGAATAGTGCTGCACTAAGTATGGAGTGCAGGTGTCTTTTTGGTAGAAGGATTTATGCTTCTTGAGCATATACCCAGCAGGGGGATTGCTGGGTTGAATGGTGAATCTATTCTTAGTTCTTTAAGAAATCTCCAGACTTCTGCAAGATGGCGATGGGCTGGCAGGGTCTGTGAAACCCTCTGTGAAAGAGAACACCCATAAAGACCCTAGCTCTCTCCCAGGGGCTGCAGACCCCATCTTCCGCAGCCTGCTCTTCACAGGGAGCTCAGCTGCCACTGTCACCTGCCATCGCTACTTGGATATTGTGACAAACTGGGTTGCTCCTGCAGTCGCTGCTGTGGGACTGGGCTGCTCCTGCAGTCGCAGATACCGCCACTGTGGTCATTCACAGCTCATACCTGGAGCCACCCATGACTTCAGACCATGAAGCCCTGCAAGCAGGATCTTCTGAGATCCCCACTGCCACGCCACACCCCTAGCCCAGAGAAAGGCCTGTGGAACTCCCCTGTGAAGTTTCTGCGGCAAGTTGTGGATCCATAGCAGACTCCCTCCCCTCTACACTGTAGCATGGGATAGCAACACCTGCTGGGGAACCAAGGCAATAACATCAAAACGGGAATAGCAGAGGCACATCCTGCTTGAAAAATGAAAAAAGCCAGATCTCAGTGATAGACTGGGCAGGGGGCCCATATCTGAACTGTTCTTCACAGCAGGCCAGGGGCAACCGACCCTAATGGTGAGCAATTCTACCAGCCTGCAAAGACAGCTAGAAATCAGAGCTAAAAGGACACTGGACTTAAAGGAAAAGTCTTAGAGTGTGCTTGACTGGTTCTATTAGTCTACTGAATTTAATCTATCCCTCCCCCCCTTTTTCTCCTCTTTTTTTTCTTTTCTCTCCCCCCTTTTCCTTTTTTCTTATTTCTCTATAAATCTCATATTTGTAGAAAGGAACAGCACACCAATAAGGCAGTTAATCAGTGCGTATGTTAGCATCATTGTATGTTTTAGATTTTTATATGGTTGTTGGTTAGTTTTCAGTCATGGTTATTGTTTTTCTTTATATTTGTTTCAGGCTTTGTGTTTCTTTTCACTTACCAGTCGGTAAACTCAACTGTTTTTCCTCTCACCCCTATCTCTCTCTCCATGCCCCCTTTTCCCACTGCCTGCTCCATTCTCTCCCATCATTTTGCTTTCAGGGAGTAAACCTACAACCCCACTGAATGGACAGACTCCAAGCCAGTGGAAAGTGGGTTTCAGACTATCCATACAGCTGTTGGTGAACACCAGGATCTGCAGATTGATTTCAAATCACAGCTCCTGCCTTAATTAAATCCCAAAACTACCAAAAGGACTGCTGTCAACCCACAGCCCAACTCCAGAACTGAACAAAGTAACAGGAAATATATTAGGAAGAATAGGAGATTGAACAAACAGAAGTAAAAGAAACCCCCCTCCACCCCTGAATAACAGAATTAAAGAAGATGGGGAAGTGGAGGGAAGGGAAAAGTAGGGAGGGAAAATCTACACAAATGAAGAAAAACCAAAAGAAGAACACAGGGCTCACACAGACCCCTGGGAGGTCAGACACTGAGAAAACAGACCGAAACACGAACAATGAAGAGCCCCCAGAATGACTGGTCATAAGCAACAAACCCAAACATCAAGGCATTGACAGAGAGAATTTTAAAAATTGAGGAGAGAGAAGAGGAAAATAGGAAGGAGCTGATGACAGAAATAACAGCAGCAAAGAATACTTTGATGGAAATAACTAACACACTAATTAGCATGGAAAGCAGAATTAGCCAAACAGAAGAAAGCTTCTCAGAACTTGAAGACAAAATACAGAACCAACTCAAACTGTCAAAAACACAGAAAAGAACCCTTAAAAGTCAGAGCAAAACTTTCAGGAGATGAATGATTACTTCAAGAGACCCAATCTAAGAGTAATTAGCCTTCCTGAGGCAGACAGAGAGTCAGAGGTCACACTGGAACAAACATTTCATGAAATCATTCAAGAAAACTTTCCTCATCTCATCAGTGATGCAAAACTTCAAGCACAAGAAATTCAGAGAACTCCTGCAAGACAACAAATGAGAAGGCCAACTCCCAGACACATAATAATTCTCCTAAACAAAGTAGCTATAAAAAAAAATCCTAAAGGCACCAAGAGAAAAAGGTCAGACTACCTACCAGGGAAGACCAATAAGAATAGCAGTAGATTTATCCAGAAACCCTTCAGGCTAGGAGAGCCTGGAGCCCTATTTTCAAAGTTCTAAAAGATAAACAATTTCAACCAAGAATAACCTACCCAGCCAAAGTAAGCTTCCTTAGTGAGGGAGAATTGAAATCTTTTCCAGATATCCAATCCCTAAGAACCTATGCTGCCACCAGACCACCTCTACAAGAAACACTTAAGAAAGTACTGAACACAGAAGAAAAGGAAAAAAGAACAGCAACATTCTTCACAAGAGTACAGGCAAAAGATTAAAAACACACATAAACCAACTCCAGAAGCAAAAGAAAGACAACAAACAAATAGAAACAACACTGTAAGAAGCTTATAGCAGGGATCAACTCTTGCATTTCTATTATTAGCCTAAATGTGAATGGACTAAATGCATCACTGAAAAGACATAGAATGGCAAAATGGATAAAATATTATCAGGAAAGAATCTATTGCCTTCAAGAGACTCACCTCACTAGAAAGGATACCCACAGACACAAAGTAAGATGATGAGAAACAAACTTTCAGGCGAACGGAATACAAAAGAAAGGAGTAGCATTCTTAATTTCAGACAAAATACCCTTCAAGCTATTAAAAATAAAAAAAGACACAGAAGGTAACTATATAATGATAAAAGGCTCAATCCATCAACAAGAAATATCTATCCTAAACATATATGCACCCAACATAGCTGCACCAACTTTCATAAAGCAACTTCTAGGAAAACTAAAGGAAGATATTGACTCTAACACCATCATAACTGGAGATTTTAATACCCCACTCACAACCCTAGACAGATCATCAGGACAAAAAATCAGCAAGGAGATCCAGAACCTCAATGTGACTCTGGACCAAATGGACTTAATTGATACCTACAGAACACTCCATCCAAAGACCACAGAATACACATTCACCTCATCACCACATGGAACATATTCTAAGATCAACTACATACATGGCCATAAATCAAACATAAGCAAATTTAAAAGGACCAAAATGCTACCATGCAGCTTCTCGGACCACAGTGGAATAAAAATAAACATTGACACCAATAAGGCCACCCAAAACCCACAAAGACATGGACACTAAACAGCATGATGCTAAACAACGCCTGGGTCAATGATGAAATCAAAATATACCTGGAAACAAATGAAAATGAAAAAACATCTTACCAAAATCTCTGGGACGCCATAAAAGCTGTAGTAAGAGGGGAATTTATATCCCTACAAACACACATGAAGAAAATGGAAGGAACACAAACTAACAGCCTAACAAGCCACCTAAGAAAGCTGGAAAAGCAAGGACACAAAAATCCGAATTTCAGCAGAAGAATCCAGATAACCAAAATAAAGCCCTAATCTGGGACATAGAAGACAAAAATACAATACAAAAAATCAATGAAACAAAAAGCTGGTTCTTCGAAAGGATAAACAAGTTCGATGGTCCCCTAGCTAGACTGACCAAGAAAAAGAAAGAAAAAACCCAAATGAGCACAACCAGAAACACAAAAGATGAAGTCACATCTGACCTTGAAGGAATACAGAAGATCATTACAGACTACTATGTACACTTGTGTGGAAACAAACTTGAAAACCTCAAGGAAATGGAGGAGTTTCTGTCATCACACAACATGCCTAGGTTGAAACAAGAAGAAATAGAGAACCTAAACAGACCAACAAAAATCAAGGAAATTGACTACATAATAAGAAAACTATCTACAAAAGAAAGCCCTGGACCAGATGGCTTTTCAGCAGAATTCTACAAGACATTTAAGGAGGAGCTTATACCAATCCTACTGAAGGTATTCCAGGTGAGTGAGAAAGACGGAACTCTCCCCAAATCATTTTATGAAGCCAACATCACACTGATACCCAAGCCAGGTAAAGATCCAACAAAGAACTACAGGTCAATATCTTTGATGAACAAAGATGCTAAAATTCTCAACGACATCCTAGCAAACCAGATTCAACAACACATCTCAAAAATCATCCATCATGACCAAGTAGGCTTCATACCTGGGATGCTAGGCTGGTTCAACATTCGTAAAACCGTAAATGTAATTAAATACACCAATAGATGTCAAAACAAAAACCACATTATTAAATTGTAAGATGAAGACAAAGTTTTTTATAAAATCTAGCACCCCTTCTTGATAAAAACCCTCGAAGAGCTAGGCATACAGGGAACATACCTAAAAATAGTAAAAGCCATCTATGAGAAACCACAGCCAGCATACTCCTAAATGGACAAAATCTAGAACCATTTCCCCTGAAAACTGGAATAAGACAAGGATGCCCACTCTTACCTCTCCTATTCAATATAGTATTGGAAGTACTGGCTAGAGCAATCAGAGAAGAGAAGGCAATCAGGGGTATTTAAATAGGAAAAGAGAAAGTCAAGCTACCTCTCTGCAGATGACATGATCATGTACCTTGAAAACCCAAGAGCATCTGTCAAAAACCTCCTTACACTGATAAAGGCCTTTGAGAAAGTCTCAGGATATAAAATAAATGTGCAAAAGACCATCGCATTTCTTTACACCAATAATAAACCAAAAGAAACCCAAATAAAAACCACAATTCAATTCACAATAGCCACCAAAAAAATGAAATACCTTGGCATCTTCCTAACCAGAAACTTGAAAGACCTTTACAATGAAAACCATAAAACACTGCTCAAAGAAATCAAAGATGACACAAACAAGTGGAAAAATACCCCATGCTCATGGATTGGAAGAATCAACATTGTGAAGATGTCCATCTTACCAAGGCAATCTACAAATTCAATGCAATACCCATCAAATTACCAGCAACATCTCTCAGACCTAGAAAAAACAACACGGAATTCATATGGAAACACAAACGTCCAAGAATAGCCAGAACAATTCTCAGCAAAAAAAAAAAAAAAAAAAGCAGGGGTATCACATTACCAGACTTCAAACTTTACTATAAAGCTACAATCATCAAAACAACTTGGTATTGATATAGGAATAGGCATATAGATCAATGGAATAGAATTGAGATTCCATAAGCAAAAACTCAATTTCTCAACCAACTCATCTTCGACAAAGCCTCCACCACCCACCACTGGGTAGAGGAGAACCTATTCAGTAAATGGTGCTGAGAAAACGGGCTGACCACATGCAGAAGATTGAAACAGGACCTCTATGTATCCCCATGCACAAAGGTTAACTCCAAATGGATCACAGACCTAAATGTAAAACCTCAAGCAATAAAAACCTTAGAAAATGGAGGAAATATTCTCATGGAAATCGGAACTGGCATCCAATTCCTGAACAAAACCTGAAACCCACATGTCATAAGAGAGAAGATAGAAAAGTGGGACCTTATTAAACTGACAAGCTTCTGCAAAGCCAAAGAAACCATCAAGAGAGCAGGGAGACAGCCCACAGACTGGGAAAAAGTATTTGCCAACACCAGGTCTGACAAAGGCTTAACATCTTTGATCTACAAGGAACTCAAACGTGCTGAAAAGAAAAAAAAAACAACCCATTAAAAATGGGCAAAAGATATGAACAGACACTTCACAAAGGAAGACATCAGAGCAGCCAACAATCACATGAACAAATGTTCAACCTCACTAATCTTCAGGGAGATGCCAATCAAAACCACATTGAGATACCACCTAATGCCAGTCAGAATGACAGTTATCAACAACTCAGAAAATAACAGCTGCTGGAGAGGGTGTGGTGAAAAGGGCGCACTTCTACACTGTTGGTGGGAGAGTAAACTAGTGCAACCTCTGTGGAAAGCAGTGTGGTGATTCCTAAAAGCTCTAAATATCAACCTCCCATATGACCCCGCAATCCCCATACTGGGAATATATCTTGAAGAACTCAAATCACTCTATAAAAAAGATACCTGCACACGTATGTTTATCGCAGCATTGTTCACAATAGCAAGAACCTGGAAGCATCCATGCTGCCCATCAAAAGAGGACTGTATTTTAAAAATGTGGTACATATACACGATGGAATACTACGCAGCCATAAAAAAAGAACAAAATCATGAATTTCGCAGCAACCTGGATGGAACTAGAGTCTATAATACTGAGTGACCTCTCACAGAAACAAAGATCCGAGTATCACATGTTCTCACTCATATAATGGACCATGAACATCCAATGTAATACTATAAGAAAATGACTGACAGTAGTGGGAAAGTATGGGAGGGGGTGGGAGATGGGATTAACGGTAGAAAACATCTGTCTGGTGACGGAGAAACACCTCTTATCAACAGGGTGCCTGAACGAAATGTATTTGTATACCTAACCCTTAGCTGTACCCCACAATATCATAATAAAAAATATTGATTAAAAAAAGAAATCTCTAAACTGCTTTCCACAGGGGCTGAACTCGCTGACATTCTCACAACAGTGAGTGAGGGTTCCCTTTTCTGCAAAACCTAACCCACATCTGTCAGTTTAATACTTTTTAAGAATAGCCTTTCTGATGGTTGTGAGATATTACCTCATTGTGGTTTTGATTTGCATTTCCTTGATGATTAGTGATGCTGAACACTTTTTCGTATGTCTTGTAGCTGCTTGTGTGTCTGCTTTTGAGAAGAGTCTGTTCATATCCATGGCTTACTTCTTAATAGGGTTATTTGTTTTTTTCTGTCAATTCATTTATGTTCCTTATATATTCTGGATATTTTGTTTTTGTTGGATTCATAGCTTGCAAATTATTTCCTCCCATTCTGTAGGTTGTCTATTTATTTTGTTAATAGTTTCTTTTATGTGCAGAAGCTCTTTAGTTTAATTAGGTCCCACTTGTCAATTATTTATGGTTTTTACTGCATTTGCTTTTTTTGAATCAGGGTCTCTATCTGTGGCCTAGGCTGTAGTGCAGTGGCATGAGCATAGCTCACTACAGCCTGGAACTCCTGGGCTCAGGCAATCCTTCTGTCTCAGCCTCCCAAGTAGTTGGGACTATATGCATTACCCAGCTAAGCTTTTTGTTTTTTTTTTGTAGAGACGAAGTCTGCCTATGTTTCCCAGGGTGGTCTCGAACTCTTGGGCTCAAGCAATCCTCCTAGCTAGGCCTTCCAAAGTGTTGGGACTATAGGCCTGAGTCACCATGCCCAGTCTGCATTTGCTTTTGAGGACTTCATCGTATATTTGTTGCCTAGGGCTGATGTCCAGAAAGAGTGTTTTGGGAGTTTTGATACTTTTATTTTTGTTTTAATTATAGAGATGAGGTCTTGCCAAGTTTTCCAGTCTGATCTCGAATCCCTGAGCTCAGGCAATCCTCTTGCCTTCACCTCCCAAAGTGCTGGTGAGCCACTGCACCTCACCAGAAAGAGTGTTTCCTAGGATTTCATCTAGGATTTTTATGGTTTGAGCTTTTGCATTTAAGTCTTTAATCCATCTTCAGTTAATGTTTGTACATGATGAGGAGAAGGGGTTTAGTTTAATTCTTCTGCATATGATTAGCCTGCTTCCCCAGCATCATTTATAGAATAGGGTGTTTTTTCTCTAATATTGATTTTTTTCAGGTTTGTCAAAGGTCAGTTGTCTGTAGGTCTGCAGCTGAATTTCTGGGATCTGGATTCTGTTCCATTGGTCTATGGGCCTTTTTTTGTACCATGCTATTTTGATTATTGTGGCCTTGTGGTACAGTTTGAAGTCTGGTAATATGATGGCTCCAGTTTAGTTCCTTTTGCTCAGATGTGGGTATTCAGACTCTTTTTCTTCTGTATGAGTTTGAGTACTGTTTTTTCTAGATCTGTGAAAAATGATATAGGTCATTCAATAGGCATTGCATTGACTCTGTAACTGACTTGCTTTGAGCAGTATGGTCCTCTTAATGATGGTGAGTCCTCCTGTCCATGAGCATGGAACGTTTTCTCCTGGCTCATATCAGTCTTCTGTTTCTTCTAGCAGTGTATGGTAGTACTTGCTGTAGAGAGCTGCACCTCTTTTGTAGGATACATTCCCCGGTGTTTGATTTTCTTTCTCTGTGCTTCCTCTTGACAGTTAGAGAAGCATCTATAGGCATTGCAGAGGGAACCTTCCCAAAGGTTTTGAAAGTCCAGAAGAATCACACCAGTACTAAGCTGATCATTGAGCCAGAGACACCCTCAGACAAGAGGGATGGTAACCTGTCAGGCTTCACGAATGAGCAGCTGGACTTCAGTGATGACAGTGAGGCCATCAGCACACTCAATTACATCTTACCTTATTTCTCATAGGAAAACCTAGAAGATGTGGAATCCATGTTGTTTCTATTCATTAAACTGCTTTCTTTGAATGTGCAAAATGGAGCTAAGCCCGCAGGTCTTTTGAAGAACAATAAAAGGAGGCCCTCTTTTGAAACTGCATCCAAAAATTTGACTTAAAAAATACATTGAGAAAGCTCTATCTTCTGTAAAATTGGTTAGATGTAGAAATTCAAGAAAAGATTGATAAGGTCAAAAAGAAAGAGATGCCATGCTGATGCATTCTAGCCATTTACATCCCAAATGTAAATGCTAAGTCTTTCCAGATTAATTGGAAACTGCCTAGTCACAAGAAAACAACCTGGCAAAGGCTCAGGGTGTCGGGAAAAGGTGGCAGAGTGTGGATATCATGGGACCCAAAGGCATTAAGAAAAGACATCATGGGACCCAAAGGCATTAAGAAAAGGTACCACAAGAAGACACTTCCAAGATCAGCACATCAGGTCCTGTGTCTAGGCACTTTCCTGTCTTCTAATAAATTCCTACTTATTCATTCAAAAGAAATGTTCAATGCATCAGGAGGAAGCAGAGTGCCTGGGCATCTGTGGAAGATGTTGCTGAGAAAAGGAGGCTCAGGAGGCCAGTCCCAAGGGAGCTGGAATGGCTTTACAGGGTTCAGAGGCCCCGGAAGCTGGTGGAGCCCACATTCACACCAGAGCGTAAGACCACAGTCTCTTTTGTAGTAAAGCTAGTGGGCATGTCCCCAGCCACCTCCATGAAAGCTCTGCCTGGGGACCAAAATGAGTCAAAAGACTTGAAGTATACCATCTTTGGAGAGACAGACAGCAGACTTTTGAACGAGTCCTTATATAATTTAGTCAGATAATATTCACTGAGGATTCTGGAACATGAAAAGGATATTGATGAGCCACTGTGAAATTAAGTGTGGCTGTTTGCTACAAAGACCAAACCCCTGCATGTAGAGAAAGCCTAGGTAGTGGTGCTGCTGTAAACCAGAATTCTTGTGGAACTTCAGGGTGGTGGTGTCTGCTGTTTTCATTCAGACCCACCTCACATTCCCATTGTTGTGCCCATGCTTCTCTGTCACACACAATTTTTGTCTGCTTAGGGGTATGCTGACTGTGGGATTCTAACAGATGGCTTTTACTATTTTGAGGTATGTTCCATGTATGCCTAGATGTTTGAGGGTTTTATCAAGAAGGGATGCTGGATTTTATCCAATATTTTTTCTGAATTTAAAGATATAATCATGTGGTTTTTGTTTTGACGTCTATTGATGCATTTAATTACATTTATGGTCTTATGAATGTTGAACCAGCCTTGCATCAAGGGGATGAAGCCTGCTTGGTCATGATAGATGATTTTTGAAATGTGTTGTTGAATTCGATTTGCTAGGATCTTGTTGAGAATTTTAGCATCTATGTTTATCAAAGATTTTGGCCTGTAGTTCTCTTTCTTTGTTGGGTCTTGACCTGGCTTGGGTATCAATGTGATGTTAGCTTCATAAAATGATTTGGGGACAGTTCAATCTTTCTCAATCACCTGGAATAATTTCAGTAGGATTGGTATCAGTTCCTCCTTAAATGTCTTCAAGAAATCTGCTGGAAAGCCATCTAGTCCAGGGCTTCTTTTTTGTAGGTAGATTTCTTATGTCATAGTCAATTTCCTTGATTGTTATTGGTCTGTTTAGGGTCTCAATTTCTTCTTGATTCAGCCTAGGCAGGTTGTGTGATGTCAGAAAGTCCTCCATTTCTTTTTTTAAAAATAATCAATATTTTTTTTATTATGATGTTGTGGGGTACAGTTAAGGGTTAGGTATACAAATATGTTTCATTCAGGCACCCTATTGATTAGAGGTGCTTCCCCATTCCCAGACAGATATTTGCACATTAATCCCATCTCCCCCCCACCCATAGTTTCCCACTACTGTCAGTCATTTTCTTATAGTATTACATTGGATGTTCAAGGTCCATTATATGAGTGAATACGTGATACTCGAACCTTTGTTTATTTGAGTGGTCACTCAGTAGTATAGACTCTAGTTCCATCCAGGTTGCTTCAAAATTCATGATTTTGTTCTTTTTTATGGCTACATAGTATTCCATCGTGTATATATACCACATTTTTAAAATCCAATCCTCTTTTGATGGGTAGCATGGGTGCTTCCAGGTTCCTGCTATTGTGAACAATGCTGCGATAAACATACGTGTGCAGGTGTCTTTTTTGTAGAGTGATTTGTGTTCTTCTGTATATATTACCATTAGGGGGATTGCAGGGTCGTATGGGAGGTAGATATTTAGAGCTTTCAGGAATCGCCACACTGCTTTACACAGAGGTTGCACTAGTTTACATTCCCACCAACAGTGTAGAAGTGTTCCCTTATCTTCACACTCTCTCCTGCAACTGTTATTTTTTGACTTGTTGATAATTGCCATTCTGACTGGAGTTAGGTGGTGTATCAATGTGGTTTTGATTTGCATCTCCCTGATGATTAGTGAAGTGGAACATTTCTTCATATGTCTGTTGGCTGCTCGGATGTCTTCCTTTGTGAAGTGTCTGTTCATGTCTTTTGCCCATTTTATAATGGAGTTGTTTGTTTTTTTCTTTTCAGCACGTTTGAGTTCCTTGTAGATCAAAGATGTTAAGCCTTTGTCAGAACTGGTGTTGGCAAATATTTTTTCCCAGTCTGTAGGCTGTCTCCCTGCTCTCTTGATGGTTTCTTTAGATTGCAGAAGCTTGTCAGTTTAATAAAGGTCCCA
>NW_007242073.1:43666-44109 GCF_000164805.1 Carlito syrichta | reverse complement strand
GTTAACCTTTGTGCATGGGGATAGGTAGGGGTCCTGTTTCAATCTTCTGTATGTGGTCAGCCAGTTTTCCTAGCACCATTTACTGAATAGGTTCTCTTCTCCACAGTGGTAGGTGGTGGAGGTTTTGTCGAAGATGAGTTGGTTGAGAAATTGAGGATTTGCTTCTGGAATCTCAATTCTATTCCATTGATCTATATGCCTATTCCTATACCAACACCAAGCACCAATCATCTTTTGATGATTGCATTTTTATACTAGAGTTTGAAGTCTGATAATGTGATAACCCCTGCTTTTTTTTTTTGCTGAGAATTGTTCTGGCTATTCTTGGACATTTGTGTTTCCATATGAATTCCGTGTTGTTTTTTCTAGGTCTGAGAAGAATATTGCTGGTAATTTGATGGGTATTGCATTGAATTTGTAGATTGCCTTAGGTAAGATGGACA
>NW_007242073.1:42218-43646 GCF_000164805.1 Carlito syrichta | reverse complement strand
ATGTTTATTATTGGTGTAAAGAAATGCCATTGTCTTTTGCACATTTATTTTGTATCCTGAGACTTTGCCAAAGGCCTTTATCAGTGTAAGGAGGTTTTTGACAGATTCTCTAGGGGTTTCAAGGTACACAATCATATCATCTGCAAAGAGAGATAGTTTGACTTCCTCTCTTCCTATTTGGATACCCCTGATTGCCTTCTCTTCTCTGATTGCTCGATCCAGGACTTCCAATACTATGTTGAACAGGAGGGATGAGAGTGGTCATCCTTGTCTTGTTCCAGTTTTCAGGGGAAATGGTTACAATTATTGCCTGTTTAGGAGTATGCTGGCTGTGGGTTTCTCATAGATGGCTTTTACTATTTTGAGGTATGTTCCCTGTATGCCTAGATGTTCGAGGGTTTTTATCAAGAAGTGGTGCTGGATTTTATCAAAAGCTTTTTCTGCATCTAATGATATGATCATGTGTTTTTTGTTTTGACATCTGTTGATGTATTTAATTACATTTATGGTTTTACTAATTTTGAACCAGCCTTGCATCCCAGGAATGAAGCCTACATGGTCATGATGGATGATTTTTGAGATGTATTGTTGAATTCATTTTGATAGGATCTTGTTGAGAATTTTAGCATCTATGTTCATTAAAGATATTGGCCTATCATTCTCTTTCTTTGTTGGATCTTTCCCTGGCTTGGGTATCAATGTGATGTTGACTTCATAGAATTATTTGGGGAGAGTTCCATCTTTTTCAGTCACATGGAATACCTTCAGTAGGATTGGTATCAGCTCCTCCTTACATATCTTGTAGAATTCTGCTGGAAAGCCATCTGGTCTAGGACTTTTTTTGTAGGTAATTTTCTTATTACGTAGTTGATTTCCTTGATTGTTATTGGTCTATTTAGGGTCTCAATTTCTTCTGGTTCCAAACTAGGTGGTTGTGTGAGGTCAGAAAGTCCTCCATTTCCTTAAGGTTTTTGTTTGTTTCCATATAAGTGTGCACAGATGTCTCTAATGATCTTTTGTATTTCTTCTGGGTCAGATGTGACTTCATCCTTTGTGTTTCTGATTGTGCTCATTTGGCTTTTTTCTCGTTTTTTCTTGGTCAGTCTAGCTAGGGGACCATCGATCTTGTTTCTCCTTTTGAAGAACCAGCTTTTTGTTTCATTGATTTTTTGTATTATCTTTTTGTTTTCTATGTCCTGGATTTGTGCTTTTATTTTGGTGATCTGGATTCTTCTCCTGAAATTAGGGGTTTTGTGGTCTTGCTTTTCCAGCTTCCTTGGGTGGCTTGTTAGGCTGTTAGTTTGTGCTTCCTCCATTTTCTTCTTGTGTGTTTGTAGGGATATAAATTCCCCTCTTACTACAGTTTTTAAGGCATCTCAGAGATTTTGGTAAGATGTTTCTTCATTTTCATTTGTTTCCAGGTATCTT
>NW_007242073.1:40403-42128 GCF_000164805.1 Carlito syrichta | reverse complement strand
GGGGTATTAAAGTCCCCAGTTATGATGGTGTTAGAGTCAATATCTTTCTTTAGTTTTCCTAGAATTGCTTTATGAAAGTTGGTGCACCTATGTTGGGTGCATATATGTTTAAGATAGATATTTCCTGTTGATGGAGTGAACCTTTTATCATTATGTAGTGGCCCTCTGTATCTTTTTTAATTTTTGATAGTTTAAATGGTATTTTGTCTGAAATTAGGATCGTGACTCCTCCTTTCTTTTGTGTTCCATTCGCCTAAAAGTTTGTTTCCCATCCTCTTACTTTGAGTCTGTGTTTGTCCTTTCTAGTGAGGTGAGTCCCTTGAAGGCAGTATATTGTTGTCTGCTGATATTTTATCCATTTTGAAATTCTATGTCTTTTCAGTGGTGCATTTAGTCCATTCACATTCAGGCTAATTATTGAAATGTGAGAGTTCATCCCTTTCATAGAATTCTTATAGTGTTTTTGTTCTTCCACTTGGTTCTTTTTGTCTTTCTTTTGGTTTTGGGGTTGGTTCATGTATATTTTATTCTTTTCCGTGTACTCTTTTGAAGAACATTGTTCTTTTTTCCTTTTCTTCTGTGTTTAGTACTTTCTTAAGTGTTTCATCTAGAGGTGGTTTGGTGGCAGCATAAGTTCTTAGGGATTGGATATCCGGGAAAGATTTTAATTCTCCCTCACTGATGAAGCTTAGCTTGGCCGGGTAAGTTATTCTTGGTTGAAATTGTTTATCTTTTAGGACTTTGAAGATAGGGCTCCAAGCTCTCCTAGCCTGTAGGGTTTCTGTAGATAAATCTTCTGCTATTCTGATTGGTCTTCCATGGTAGGTGATCTGGCCTTCTTCTCTTGCTGCCTTTAGGATTTTTTCTTTTATGCCTACTTTGTTTAGGTGAATTATTGTGTCTAGGAGTTGGTCTTCTCATTTGTTGTCTTGCAGGGGTTCTCTGAATCTCTTGTGTTTGAATTTTTGCATCACTGATTAGATAAGGGAAGTTTTCTTTTCTTTTTTTTTAAAAACATGCAACTATCTTTATTTGTTTATTCTATTTTTTATTTTTTTTACTTTAAAAATGGTTACAATTCAGGATTGGGCCTAGAAATGTTCATTAAGCAGGCATTTTTTTTAAAGTAGTGTATAATACTCCAAAGATAACTCCTTTTCATTTTAATATGTTAGAATACATGGTATAATTCTGCCTTCAAAATTGACGCCTACAGTGTTTCTCACATAAATTCTGAATGTTTTACTCTGCCTAAATTGAAACTTGTTGAGATTTCACATTCGTAGATAACTGAACCTAGAGACTCAGTGTACCAAAGAGGTATTCAGCAGCAGAATGCATAATAAATCTTAAACATTTTAGAAAATAGATCAGTAACGTAATTTAATACAGCTTTCTCCATTCTTAAAATTTGTGTACATTTTATTGCTGCACTATGTATTTTCTGCTTGTTCATTTTGACTAAGTGTTACAGATGTGCAATCCTTAGAGAAATGTTTCCCTTATATATTTGAAGGAAATGAAAAATCACACTCCCTATCAATTTTAAACCAATCTGTATTTTAAAAAATTATTTATTTATATTTTATTATGAAGTTGTGGGGTACAGTTAAGGGGTAGGTATACAATGGCGTTTCATTCAGGCACCCTGTTGGTATGGGGTGTTTCCCCATTCCCAGACAGATATTTGCTACTGTTAATCCCATCTCCCTCCCCCCCCATAGT
>NW_007242073.1:38239-40091 GCF_000164805.1 Carlito syrichta | reverse complement strand
CAAGGTTGCACTAGTTTACACTCCCACCAACAGTGTAGAAGTGTTCCCTTTTCTCCACACCCTCTCCAGCAGCTGTTATTTTTTGAGTTGTTGATAATTGCCATTCTGACTGGAGTTAGGTGGTATCTCAGTGTGGTTTTGATTTGCATCTCCCTGATGATTAGTGAAGTTGAACATTTCTTCATATGTCTGTTGGCTGCTCGGATGTCTTCCTTTGTGAAGTGTCTGTTCATGTCTTTTGCCCATTTTATAATGGGGTTGTTTGTTTTTTTCTTTTCAGCACGTTTGAGTTCCTTGTAGATCCAGGATGTTAAGACTTTGCAGAACTGGTGTTGGCAAATATTTTTTCCCAGTCTGTATGCTGTCTCCCTGCTCTCTTGATGGTTTCTTTGGCTTTGCAGAAGCTTGTCAGTTTAATGGGGTCCCAGTTGTCTATCTTCTCTCTTATGAGCTGTGAGTTTCAGGTTTTGTTCAGGAATTGGATGCCAGTTCCTATTTCCATGAGGTTATTTCCTTCATTTTCTAAGGTTCTTATGGTTTGAGGTTTTACATTTAGGTCTCTGATCCATTTCGAGTTAACTGTTGTGCATGGGGGATACATAGGGGTCCTGTTTCAATCTTCTGCATGTGGTCATCCAGTTTTCCCAACACCATTTACTGAATAGGTTATCCTCTCCCCAGTGGTACGTGGTGGAATGTTTGTCGAAGATGAGTTGGTTGAGAAATTAAGGTTTTGCTTCTGGAATCTCAATTCTATTCCATTAATCTATATGCCTGTTCTTATACCAATACCAAGCTGTTTTGATGATTGTAGCTTTATATTAAAGTTTGACGTCTGGTATTGTGATACCACCTCCTTTGTGTTTTTTGCTGAGGATTGTTCTGGCTATTCTTCGACGTTTGTGTTTCCATATGAATACCTGTGTTGTCTTTTCCAGGTCTGAGAAGAATGTTGCTGGTAATGTGATGGGTATTGCATTGAATTTGTAGATTGCCTTAGGTAAGATGGACATCTTCACAATGTTGATTCTTCCAATCCATGAGCATGGGATATATTTCCACTTGTTTGTGTCAACTTTAATTTCTTTGAGCAGTGTTTTGTAGTTTTCCTTGTAAAGCTCTTTCACGTCTCTGGTTAGGGAGATGCCAACGTATTTCATTATTTTTGTGGCTATTGTGAATGGAATTGTGTTTTTATTTGGGTTTTTGTTTGTTTATCATTGGTGTAGAGAAATGTGATTGTCTTTTGTACATTTGTTTTGTATCCTGAGACTTTGCCAAAGGCCTTTATCATTGTAAGGAGGTTTTTGACAGATTCTCTAGGGTTTTCAAGGTACACAATCATATCATCTACAAAGAGAGATAGTTTGACTTCCTCTTTTCCTATTTGGATACCCCTGGTTGCCTTCTCTTCTCTGATTGCTCCAGCCATGACTTCAAATACTATGTTGAACAGGAGGGGTGAGAGTGGGCATCCTTGTCTTGTTCCAGTTTTCAGGGGAAATGGTTCTAATTTTTGTTCATTTAGGAGTATGCTCACTGTGGGTTTCTCATAGATGGCTTTTACAGGTTTGAGGTATGTTCTCCATGTGCCTAGATGTTCAAGGGTTTTTATCAAGAAGTGGTGCTGCATTTTATCAAAAGCTTTTTCTGCATCTAATGATATAATCACGTGGTTTTTGTTTTGACATCTGTTGAAGTATTTAATAGCTTTTATGGTTTTACTAATGTTGAATCAGCCTTGCATCCCAGGGATGAAGCCTACTTGGTCATGATGGATGATTTTTGAGAGGTATTGCTGAATCTGGTTTGCTAGTATCTTGTTGAGAATTTTAGCATCTATGTTCATCAA
>NW_007242073.1:35811-37436 GCF_000164805.1 Carlito syrichta | reverse complement strand
TCGTTTTTTCTTGGTCAGTCTAGCTAGGGGACCATTGATCTTGTTTATTCTTTCGAAGAATCAGCTTTTTGTTTTATTGATATTTTCTATTATCTTTTTGTCTTCGATGTCCTGGATTTGGGCTTTTATTTTGGTGATCTGGATTCTTCTGCTGAAATTAGGGTTTTTGTGGTCTTGCTTTTCCAGCTTCTTTAGGTGGTTTGTTAGGTTGTTAATTTGTGTTCCTTCCATTTTCCTCATGTGTGTTTGTAGGGATATAAATTCCCCTCTTATTACAACTTTTAAGGCGTCCAGAGATTTTCGTTAGATGTTTCCTCATTTTCATTTGTTTCCAGGTATTTTTGATCTCTGTTTTGATTTCATCATTGACCCAGGAGTCCTTTAGCATCATGCTGTTTAGGGTCCATGACTTTTTGTGTTTTGGGGAACCTTGTTGGTGTCAATGTTTATTTTTATTCCAATGTGGTCCCAGAAGGTGCATGGTAGAATTTCACTCCTTTTAAATTTGCTTATGCTTGATTTGTGTCCAATTATGTGGTCGATCTTAGAATACGTCCCATGCGGTGATGCGTAGAATGTGTATTCTGTGGTCTGTGAATGGAGTGTTCTGTAGGTATCAATTAAGTCCATTTGGTCCAGAGTCTCATTGAGGTTCCGGATCTCCTTGCTGATTTTTTGTCCTGATGATCTCTCTAGGGTTGTGAGTGGTGTTAAAGTCCCCAGTTATGATGGTGTTAGAGTCAATGTCTTTCTTTAGTTTTCCTAGAAGTTGCTTTATGAAAGGTGGCACACCTATTTTGGGTGCATATATGTTTAGGATAGATATTTCTTGTTGATGGAGTGAACTTTTTATCATTATGTAGTGGCCCTCTGTTTCTTTTATAATTTTTGATAGCTTAAATGGTATTTTGTCTGAAATTAGAATCGCGACATCTCCTTTCTTTTTTGTTCCATTCGCCTGAAAATTTGTTTCCCATCCTCTTGCTTTGAGTCTATGTCCTTTCTAGTGAGATTGGTCTCATGATGGCAGTCTATTGTTGCCTGTTGATATTTTATCCATTTTGTCATTCTATGTCTTTTCAGTGGTGCGTTTAGTCCATTCACATTCAGGCTAGTTATTGAAATGTGAGAGTTCGTCCCTATCATGGAGTTCTTTTTGAGTGGTTGTTCTTCCACTTGGTTTTTTCTTTTTTCTTTTTTTCTCTTTCTTTTGGTTTTGGGGTTGGTATATTTTATTCTTTTCCCTGTACTCTTGTGAGGAACGTTGTTCTTTTTTCCTTTTCTTCTGTGTTTACTACTTTCTTAAGTGTTTCATGTAGAGATGGTTTGGTGGCAGGATAAGTTCTTAGGGATTGGATATCTGGGAAAGGTTTTAATTCTCCCTCAATGATGAAGCATAGCTTGGCCGGGTAGGTTATTCTTGGCTGAAATTGTTTATCTTTTAGGACTTTGAAGATAAGGCTCCAAGCTCTTCTAGCCTGAAGGGTTTCTGCAGATAAATCTGCTGCTATTCTGATTGGTCTTCCATGGTAGGTGATCTGGCCTTTTTCTCTTGCTGCCTTTAGGATATTTTCTTTTGAGCCTACTTTATTTAGGTGAATTATTATGTGTCTAGGAGTTGGTCT
>NW_007242073.1:33769-34843 GCF_000164805.1 Carlito syrichta | reverse complement strand
TAAAATCATAAGTCAAAATAAGCGATCAGACTAGAGTCACTTCTCTGATCTCCGATTCCAACCTCTCCCTTTTGTTTTTCTTTGCAGCAGAGGGGTGGGGCTTGGTCTCCTGTTTCGCACTGCTGCCTTAGGAACTGAGGTAAAGTTTGTTGATAGGTAGGCGGAGCAATGGAAGTCTCTGCCTGGAGAATGGCGAGGTAGTTTAAGCAGATCTGTTTTTCTCCGCTTGTCTGAGTCCCCCGGCTTGGGGTCTCACACTGAGTGCCTCAGCCAGGGTGGGCCCAGAGTTCCAGAGCTCCAAAGCTCCAAAGGGCAGGTGATGAGTGGTGAGAGTGGCTCTGGGCCCCCCCCAGGTTACTTCAGCCAGGATTGGGACCGGTGTCTCTGAGGGGCGGGTGCCCAGAGCCTCCCTGTGTGATAAGCGGCTTGGTGCCAGGTGCTGGGCTGGAGACAATGCAGCCAGGGAGGGAGCCGGAGGGGGCTGGGACCCAAGACTCCCATGCACGCAGTGGTATAGCAGCAGCAGTGGGTTGCAATATCTGGCCTTAGGAAATGAGGTAAAGTTTGTTGGTAGGTGGGCGGAGCAATGGAAGTCTCTGCTTGGAGAATGGCGAGGCAGTTTAAGCAGATCTGTTGTTTTCCGCTTGTCTGGGGTCCCCCAGCTTGGGGTCTCATGGTGAGTGCCTCAGCCAGGGTGGGCCCAGAGTTCCAGAGCTCCAAAGCTCCAAAGGGCAGGCGGTGAGGGGCGAGCATGGCTCTGGGTCCCCCGCAGGGTACTTCAGCCAGGAATGGGACCGGTGTCTCTGAGGGGCGGGCACCCAGAGCCTCCCTGTGTTACCAGCGGCTTGGTGCCGGGTGCCGGGCTGGAGACAATGCAGCTGGGTAGGGAGCTGGAGGGGGCTGGGACCAGAGACTCCCACACACACAGTAGAACAGCAGCAGTAGGGGTCACAAAATCTGGCCCTGCATGGGACCAAAGTTCCCGGGCCTGGCACCAGCATGGTTGGTGGTAGGCTGGGGGATGGGGGAAGAGAAGTAATAGCCTTTTGGGAACTCACGTTCAGAGAATCTCAC